>NC_051159.1:28745379-28775742 GCF_013339745.2 Dermacentor silvarum
AGCGGAAGAAGAGGGTTGCGATACGCTTGAGCTTACCGACCCCCTCTGCGAGGTAGTTCTTAGCGACTCACAATCGCAGTTCGTAACTACACGCGGGGGCATTTCCTCCGAAGCTCTTCAGATCCTAAGGAAAGCTGGTTGACAGCACTTCGATAGCACCGCGATCATGTGGTTCCAGCGCACGTCGCCAGCCCACCGACGAGGGCCCCCCTAACTTGAATGAGGTGGCACACCGCTCTGCGCGAGAACTGACCCGCCGCGCAGAGTCTGAGACACCCTCTTCGAGTTCGGACCTCCTGGTGCGAAACACGCGAGAACGCTTAGTAAGCTATAATGATATCACCAAGCACTACCATTTAGGCAGGAGCATATTGCCCCCACTCACCCAAACTGAAACGTTGCCAGGCAGTCGTCTGGCGACAACTGCAGACACACACCTTCCCCAGTCCGGTGCGATTGCAGCACATTTTCCCCACGCAATACCCGAGTGCTCTTTGCAAGTTATGTCGGCAACTAGAGCGACACTCTCACACATGTTGTGGGAGTGTCATGTTATAGCAGCGAAAATGGCAGTAGCTCCGGAGGCTCTTGCGACGAAGTGGGCCGCCGCTCTTCGCAGCTCCAACCTCAACACACAAGAGTGGGCAGTCCAGCGGGCCCGGGAGGCGGCGACGAGGCAAGGCCTAGAAGTACCCTCATGGGAGACCTGCGCCCGGGTCGTTAAACTTCGCCGTATTTCAATGAAGCTGTTTCCATCCATCCTAGGATAGATGGCTATGGAATATGCTAAAGTAAATTGCTCTCAGAGCGGCAGTGTCGAAGTAATAACGGTATTTGTACAAAATAAAACAAGCTTTGTTGAATTTTTATAGAGCGATGTAATATGAGGCAATATGGAGATGTTCATCTAGTGTGAATCCAAGTATTGAATAGAACTTACCCGTTCAAGTACATAATGGTTTAGAGAAAGCGAATGACATTCTTTAGGGGTGCTTTCCACGAAGAAGTGAAGATAATATATTTCGTTTTCTTTGTGTTTAGAGTTAGCTTATTGACGTAAACCACTGGTGACACTCAGTAGTTCATTATTAGCCACTTGTAATGTTTTGTCCAATGAGTATAGCGCACAAAGTAAAACAGTGTCGTCTGCATACATTACAGCAGATAAGTCGTTTAAGGCTTTAGGAAGATCGTTTACAAATAAAGAAAAGAATATTGGTCCCAGTACTGAGCCCTGTGGGACACCTGCAACAATTTCAGAAACGTTGGATTTGTAATCTGCAATGGCAACTAGTTGTTTATGTTTTTGAGATAGCTGCAGAAAAATTCAAGAGTTAGGCCTGGGTAAGTAGCAGTAGAGAAATAGAGATTGAATATTCTTTCTAATGGCATGCACAGTATATCAACTCAATGCTTTGAGGCCAGTGTCGATATTCCATCATGCCCCGCAAAATGTTTGAATGGCATGCCGTTAACTACGGACACTATCTCTTCCGCTGTAATGTCCACAAAGCCAAATGACTTTGTCGTCATTTCCGGGTAAGTAATAGAAGAAAGAAGAGGTACATTATTAGATATTTCTTGGCCAATCGTACAGAAGTACGAATTAAACGACGTTACTAAGGATTCCAAAGATATTCCTAAGATTTTCAGGTCTGGCATTGTATATTCTCTAACCGATGGTGTGACTACTGAGTTGATAATGCGCCATGTAGCCTTTGAATTACTATAATTACGGAGTATTAAATTTGTGTAATACTCTTTTTTACAAATACGTATAGCGCTAGTTACTATATTTCGAGCGGTAGGAAGCTTTTGTTCATAATATGTGTTACCTCTCTGTGACTTTACCTTGGTGGGCCAAAAGTCTTTATCTTTAATTAATTTTACCACGTCTTTTGTCATCCAAGGGCAGATAGGAGTGTCATATTATCTTTTTCTATGGCGTTTGACGATTGCGCTAATGCATCACACAACGCTTTGCTGAAGCTGCCAAAATTCTCATTTACATTTTTCTGTGGATCTACAGTTAAAGAACAGAGACACTCAGCGTAATGCTGGATAGTTAACTCGACGAGAAACATGAAAATGGCCTTGAGTATGAGTGGAGCGAAGAAAAAAGATGCCGGTGGCAGACTGATCGGTTACAGCTGAATCATAAACATCACCAGCTTCTATCGGGGTTAAAGTTGCAGAAGATGTGGTCGATCAGTGTGGAAGTCATTGAAGTTATACGTGTTGGGGTTCTAATGACGTTATGAAATCTATATGATCTTATAATAATAAAATATTCACTGCCATGTTCCTTTATAGCATGAATATTAACATATATACAACATATTATTGTTTGTTGATTTAAATTGGTTAAATAAATTATTAGGTGTTCAATATGTTGCATAAAAGTTATTTGTTCTTGTTTGGAACACGATAAATTACCGCTATAACAAAGCATTGGCAATTCACAACAAGCATATCAAATTCATTCGCGTATGAGTAAGAGTACTCCTCAATGACAGAGCACGATATCGAAGACCTCACAAATCCGAGCCACGCCACCTCCCCTATTTACTGTACTTCGAGGAGTGGAAAAGAATGAATATCCGGGTATATGGTGCAATTCGTCTGGACGAAGCCATGTTTCTGAGGTAGCAATAACACCAAACAGGAAAGTATGCAATGCCAGAAGGGAGCAAAGGCTGTCAATATTTTTGTGCAAGCTGCGCACATTACAGTGAATTAAGGTGTAACAGTGGGAACTGTTCACAAATACGTTAGCAGAGTGAACTATGTTAGCCATTTTAGTGTTAAAAAACTAATATATAAGTGATAGGTCCTGATCATTACGAATATTGACCACCCTTGCATTCTCAGTCAAACTTTCTTCCGTTTACAACCCAGACAAATTTCCAAGTTATTTGCCCTTTTCATGGCAATAGCTTTTCTAATAGTGTCTTCATTTCAGGGCAGAGATGATCGTTAATGTAAACATTCGCTGAGCCATTGTATCCAAATTCCTGTGGGCTTAGTTTTTTTTTTTCTTGATTCCTTTAATTATGCGGTCTCGAATAGAACGAGACATCCACTTAACCACAACATTTGGCTGATCTTTATCTTTACTAGGAACACAATGAATCACATCGAAGTCTGTTTCACAAATGGAAATTTCATGCTTTTGACAAAACGGTGTCAGTACTTCGACGAGGTTTTCGTTTTGTTTCGAAGGAAGTCCCTTGATTTCCAAATTCTCCTATCGTGTATACTGATTCAGCTCAATTATTTCACAGAGAGTGATTTCAAGCTTACTTCGTAGTTCATTATTTTCTTTCTTTAGTAACACTTGTTCTTCCTTCATATCATCAATCGTTGTCTTGAAACTTTCAAAACAAGTGTTCAGAGAATGAAGGGACTGCCTAATCTCTTGCATCTCATCTCTCAGAGAAGATCCGTGAGAGTCAACCATTGCCCGATAGATCAGTAAGCAAATTTGCCAATTCCTTAATCGTAGTCGGTGGCTTCTCAGTCATTATCAAGGCTATTCGCAGTGGTCAAACAAACAATCAAATAATGCACTAAAAGAGCAGTCACGGAGCAATCCAGGCACTTATTGTACGTTATTGTGAAAAAGAGGCAAGTTGGTTTACCTTCAGGATTAGAAGGAAGCGATTAACGCTTGCCGATGCTTCCAGTTGCCTGGACTGCTCCGTACTGACGAAGTTCGCACTTGTTACAGCCCTTTTATAGTTGATGGGTGGTGGCGTTCATGACGTGACGATCACAGCGCCGTTTCATGACGCAAGCGCAATCGGTAGCTACCATGGTGGCAGTCTTGAAGATGAAGGCAGATAGAGTTGATCCGCTGAAACAGCTGGTCGTTTTTTGGTTGAGAATCTTGCACCAATTGACCGCGAATCTGCACGATTAAAAGGAAGCGATTAACGCTTGCCGATGCTTCCAGTTGCCTGGACTGCTCCGTGCTGACGAAGTTCGCACTTGTTACAGCCCTTTTATAGTTATCAGGCTACCAGGCTATTGAACATTATCTTTGTCTTCTGCATATTAATCTTCAACCCCACTCTTACACTTTCTCGGTTAAGGTCCTAAATCATTTGTTGTAATTCCTCGCCATTATTGTTGAATAGGACAATGTCATCTGCAAACCGAAGGTTGCTGAGCTATTCGCCGTTGATCCTCACTTCTAAGCCTTCCCGGTCTAAGAGCTTGAATACTTCTTCTAAGCATGCAGTGAATAGCATTGCAGAGATTCTGTCTCCTTGCCTGACCTCTTTCTTGACACGCAACCTTCTACTTGTCTTGTGGATAACCAAGGTAGCTGTGGAATCTTTGCAGATATTTGCCAGGATATTCACGTATGCCTCATGTACTCCTTGATTACGCAATATCTCTATGATTGCTGGTATCGCTTCTGAATCAAATGCCTTTTCATAATCTATGAAAGCCATATAGCTAGGTTTATTACACTCCGCAGATATCTCGATTACCTGATTGATGACATGGATATGATCCATCGCATAATATCCCTTCTTGAAGCCAGCCTGTTCTCTTGGTTGACTGAAGTCAAGTGTTGCCCTGATTGTATTGGAAATTATCTTGGTGAATATCTTATAGAATACTGAAAGCAAGAAAATGCGTCTGTATTTCTTCAGTTCTTTAACGTCTCCCTTCTTATGGATTAGTATAATGCTGGCGTTCTGCTAGCGCTCTCGTACACTTGAAGTCGTGAGGCATTGCGTATAAAGGGCCACAAGCTTTTCAAGCATGATATCTCCTCCATCTTTGAATAAATCGACTGTTATTCCATCTTCTCCAGCAGCTTTTCCCATGGTCATGTCTAGGAAGGCCCTTCTAACTTCATCGCTAGTTATAGAAGGAGCCTCTGTATCCTGATCATCACTACTTCGAATGAAAGTAGCCTGGCTGCTATGGGTACTGTACTTGTCAGTAAAGAATCCTTCCTCTGCTTTTACTATGTCATCAAAATTGCTGATGATGTTACCCTGCTTATCTTTCAGTGCATACGTCTTGCCTTGGCCTATGCCAAGTTTTCCTCTCACTGATTTCATGCTGCGCCCATATTTTACGGCTTAGTTAATCTTTCCCACGTTATAATTTCGAATATCCCTTACTTTCATTTATACAGGTCAAAAAAAACACCGCATATCCACGGGGTGAATGATGATGAGTGGGCGAAGCTCCGGAGGGAATCATCGGTAAACCGTGAATCTTCCGTGTAATTCGCCCAGTCTCGCCGCACTAAATCGAACGATTGACTTCCACCAATGACACGCGCCATATGTGACGTCATTCCTATTTTATAACAGCGCCCTTCATTATAATTGCACCATCTCCCGCTTAAGGGGACGCTAGCACAAAAGCGTTAGAAACGTGCAGTACTCTCTAGTAAGGGGGAGAGGCCACAGCGTCTTACGTAGCCGTTTACACATGCCGGAACGTGCACCGCGTTTGTCGACGCCATCACATGACTGCTGAGAGAGTATAACCCCCGTATTCATACACACTCCTCGAATTGAACTTGACTTGCCACCGCCTTCAACGCGTTTCGAACGCGCTGCCCAAGGCGGTGGCAAGTCAAGTTCAAGTCGAGGAGCGTTTATGAATACGGGGGTAAGGCGGAGAGGCCACAGCGTCTTACACCAGCTTCTTACACGGGCCGTAACGCGCTAGCACAAACGCGTTAGAAACGCGCAGTCTTTCGTTAATGTTGGGTATTTATTGTCATCGTGGTGCGTGTGTCCATGTGCGCTTCGTGGCGTAGTGGTTAGCGCCGCGCGTTCGGAAGCGAGGGGTCCCTGGTTCGAATCCGCGCTACGGACACAACTTTCGGAATTTTTTTCTTCATAAAAGTAGACGTGGCTACCTACTACGACGACGACTACTACTACTACTACATACTACAGAGGAGGGACAGACCCACACCCTAAGGAGCTTCGCCCCTAAAAAGTAGGCGACAGGCGTGTCTTTCATAATTGTATGGTGCCACGTACAGGTTTCTACATAACTGTCGGCAGCCCCTCAAAACGTTGATGTGTACGCTTTTGCGTCTTTCGAAATGTTCAGAGAGGACTTATATATACATAAGTCCTCTCTGAACATTTATATAAATAACCAACATATATATATATATATATATATATATATATAATCTCAGCACACGTATAAGTCCTCTCTGAACATTTCGAAAGACGCAAAAGCGTACACATCAACGTTTTGAGGAGCTACCGCCAGTTATGTAGAAACCTAACCATTGTCTCTTGTCACCGACGCTCATGTAATCTGATTGTAGGAGCGATGCGAATTATCTAGAACTTATTGGAAGACACGCGGGTACCAAGGGTTATTCTGGGTCCTTCGATGACTCCTGTACAAAACCCGACACGTTTCGCCGCTGATCAGATTTCGACGTTCGCCGTCTGTGTTCGCCGCTTTCGTTGTGCTTCGAGAGTAGCTTGCTTTTGTGGGTCTGCAAGGGTTCGCCGTCAACGCGCCACGTCCACAGCTTGGCGAGCGGCCACGTGACATCGCCGACTACCTCGCCAGAGCCCAGTAGCAACCACGACGACCCTCACGCTCGCCGTCACCAGGCCGCTACATCTCGCCGCATCGCCGGCTGTATGCCGGCCCAACCCGGGGCCGATCTCCCAGCCCTTACCCGGGAAACTAAAGGCAGCAACCGATGGAGGTGCGGTTGCTGTACGACGAAATGCTGAAGATACTCCGCCGCCGACGAACTAGATTCGCGAATCATCATGACGATTGTATCAGCATAGCGCCTGGCAAGAGCCTTGACGACAACACTTCGCCGCCGAAAGTAGAGCTACCAACGCGACGTAGCAGCAGCGGAGCAAGCCGACGCAGCCGTGATCCGACGCCACGACTTAACAGTAACGCCAGACGATGGTCTACCGATCTAGACGTGCGATTCGATGGTCATAATGTCACCGCTCTCGTCGACACTGGAGCCGACTATTCCGTCTGCAGTGGCGAGTTCCTCGCCAAGTTGAAGAAGGTGAAAACGGCCTGGCAAGGACCCGATATCCGGACAGCGGGAGGACACCTAATAACGCCGGCTGGAATATGCACAGCGCGAGTCACGGTAAACAACCGCCCTTATCCGGCGAGCTTCTCAATCCTGCAGCACTGCTCCAGGGATGTTATCCTAGGCATGGACTTTCTAAACCAACACGGTGCAGTCATCGACTTAAGGTCCAAGTCGATAACGCTTTCAACGCACAATGCGATACCACCGGATACAAACATCAATTACCATGCCTTGAATGTACTAGAAGAACAAGTCACCGTTCCGCCTCGCTCCAGCGTAAGGATTTCCGTCGGTACCGAAGTGCCTGCAGACATGGAGGGCGTCATCGAGGGCGATCATCACTTACTGCTCGACCGTGAAATTTGCGTCGCTAGAGGCATAGGTGAACTACGCGAAGGGAAAGCAAGAGTGATGCTCACGAACTTCAGCCACGAATATAAGCACATTAACAAAGGCACCACGGTCGCCTACATCGACGAAATAGTTCAAGCCAGCAATGCTTTCGTCTTCACTGATTCTAGTACACCTGCAACGATGACTGTAGTACCTGAACCAACTTTCGACGTCAATCAGAACCTTCCCAATCATAAGAAACAACTGCTAAAAGCTCTGCTCCTGCAATACAAGGACCGCTTCTCGTCGTCGTCAAAAGTTCGACAAACCCCTGTCGCCAAGCACCGCATCATAACCGACGAAAATGTCCGCCCACTCCGTCAGAACCCGTACCGTATTTCGGTGCGCGAACGCGAGGCCATAAGGCAACAAGTCGACGAAATGCTACGCGACGACATTATCCAGCCGTCCAAGAGTCCGTGGGCGTGCCCCGTGGCGTTAGTAAAGAAGAAAGATTTAAGGCTAAGTTTCTGCGTCGATTATCGTCACCTAAATAAAATCACGAAGAAGGACGTATACCCTCTCCCACGTATTTACGACGCCTTAGATCGATTCTACAACGCAAAGTTTTTCGTCAATGGACCTCAAAACCACCTACTGGCAAGTCGAAGTCGACGAGAGGGACCGGGAGAAGACTGCCTTTTTAACACCTGGCGGACTGTTCGAGTTCAAGGGCATGCCGTTTGGTCTTTGCTCTGCACCTGCGTCTTTCCAACGCGTCATGGATAATGTACTGGCAGGCTTGAAGCGGCAGACTTGCCTCGGTCTATTTGGACGACGTCGTTGTGTTTGCCTCAAGCTTCGAGGAACACCTCCGGCGCCTTCAAACAGTTCAAGTAATCAAGACCTCCGGACTCACGGTAAAACCAGAAAAGTGCCGATTTGCATACGGGGGGCTCTTGTTTTTGGGCCACATCATCAACAAGTCTGGAGTGTGCCCTGACCCACAGAAAACTGTGGCCATCGCTGACTTTCCTCCACCGACCGACAAGAAGGCAGTCCGTAGATTCCTTGGACTGCGCGCCTATTACAGGCTCTTTGTCAAGGATTTTTCACGGATCGCTGAGCCACTGACGTACCTGACGAAGGCCGACGTCTGGTTCAAGTGGGAGACGCCGCAATTCGAAGCATTTGAAGAACTGAAGCGACGCCTGCAATCGCCGCCAATACTTGCACATTTCGACGAAAACGCCGATACCGAAGTGCACACCGATGCAACCAGCGTAGGACTCAGCGCCGTGCTTGTGGAGAGGACTGACGGACTAGAAAGGGTTGTAAGGTACGCTACCTGGTCGCTCTCAAAGGCGGAAACAAATTATTCCACAACCGAAAAGGAGTGCCTCGCCATCATCTGGGCTACTTCAATGTTTCGCCCCTACCTCTATGGCAGGCTCTTCAAAGCTGTGAGTGACCACCACACCTTGTGTTGGCTAGCTATCTTGAAGGATCCTTCAGGTCGCCTCGCACGATGGAGTCTGAGACTTCAAGCATTCGACCTCACCGTCGTTTACAAGTCAGGGCGAAAGCACTCTAACTGCTTGTCTCGTGCCCCCGTCGAACCACCGCCACAGGACGACCAGGATAACGACACTTTCTTGGCACCCAACAACAGTGAGCTGACCCGGAACTAAGGAGCCTTGTAAACTACCTGGAAGGCAAGACCGTCATTGTGCCCAAGGTGATCAGGGGAGTATTGGAGTCGTTTTTCTTGCAAAACGACAATCTCTTAAAGACGAACTTCTCGCCTCTTCGAACCAATACCTCCTCGTGGTACCCTCAGCATTGCGTCCAGAGGGTCTGCAAGCTCTCTATGACGACCGAACGGCTGCACACCTCGGTTTTTCCCGCACGCTCGCGAGGATACAAGAAAAATACTACTGGCCTCACCTCTCTGCCGACGTCGCCCATTACTTAAGGACATGCCGAGACTGTCAACGACGCAAAACACCGCCGTCAAGGCCAGCCGGACTTCTACAGCCGATCGAGCTACCTCGCTGACCATTCCAGCTGATCGGTATGGATTTACTGGGGCCTTTTCCGACGTCGACGTCCGAGAATAAATGGGTCGTCGTAGCTACGGACTACCTCACCCGCTACGCCAAAACAAAAGCCTTGCCCAAAAACAGCGCCACCGAGGTAGCCCGATTCTTCGTTGAGAACACCCTCCGGCGTCACGGTGCCGCAGAAGTCCTCATCACCGACACAGGTACGGCCTTTACGGCAGAACTAACTCAAGCCATCCTGCAATACAGCTACACAAGCCATCGCCGGACCACCGCCTACCACCCGCAGACGAATGGCCTCACCGAGCGCCTAAATAAAGCCATCGCCGACATGCTGGCAGTTTACGTCGACGTCGAACGCAAGACGAGGGATGCCATCCTTCCTTACGTGACCCTCGCATACAGCACGGCCGTGCAAGAAACGACGCACATGGCGCCGTTCCACCTGGTCTACGGTAGGAACCCGCGGCCACGACGCTCGACACCATGCTACTGGACGTCACCGACGAAGAAAATCTTGACGTTGCCACCTACTTGCAGCGTGCCAAAGAAGGTCGACAGCTCGCCCGCCTGCGCATCCAGAACCAGCAGAGGACCGACAGCCGACACTACAATCTTCGACGACGCTACGTGGCGTACCAGCCCGGCGGCCTTGTTTGGGTCTGGACTCCGATACGCTGACGAGAACTTAGCGAGAAACTGTTCCGTCGCTATTTCGGACCATACAAGATAATCCGACGTATTTGCGCACTGGACTATGAGGTCGTGCCAGGCGGCATTTCGCAATCACAGCGGGGCCGGGCACGACCTGAAGTCATCCACGTGGTGCGTCTTAAGCCTTTCTACGCCCGCTAAAGAACTTCGGTACTTTGTTGCTTTGTTATTGTTTGTTGTTGTTTTTTTCTCTCTCTGTACTCGTGGTTTTGTTTTCGCTTTCTTGTTACCCTCCCCTTTTTAAGGGGAGGGTATTGACACGTATACATGTTTATATTTCACCGGTGACCGCTTTTCACCGGCTAACAAATGTTAAACGTTATCGCTAGGCACAGGACGCGCCTGCATGTTTTGGAAGTTTCTCGAACGTTATCGATGCTTCTATTCGTTGTCTCTTGTCACCGACGCTCATCTAATCTGATTGTATGAGCGACGCGAAGTATCTAGAACTTTCTGGAAGACATGCGGGTACCAGGGATTATTCTGGGGCCTTCAATGACTCATGTATAAAAGCCGACGCATTTCGCCGCTGATCATATTTCGACGATCGCCGACTGTATTCGCCGCTTTCGTTGTTCTTCAAGTGTAGCTTGCTTTTGTGGGCACATGTTCGCCCAATAAAGAATCAGTTTGGTCATACACAGTTTTACGACTGTTTACTTCAGCGTCACTACTACGCTACGGGATGAGAAACTGCTTATCAGACTATCTGAAGTAGAGCACTGCACGGGCCGGTTTTTCAAGTCCGGGCCTGACCCGAGCCCGAAGTACCATACTTTGGCCGGCCCGATTCTGTTCGACCCATTAGGCTTTTTGCCTATACGAAGCTAGCTCAAGTTCTCGATTATTGTGAAGATACTGTCATGTGATCAACGGCCGCCGGGCGGTCTTCAAGCTGCATCAAAGCAGGTTTTTGCCCTGCATCCCTTCTTGCTGGTTACTTGATAAGTTCACTGTGAGAGAAATAAACATTTCATTACTAGCTGAACACGCACAGATTATTATATGAATATTTGGTATGAAAACAAACCATAGAATCGACAGTTAAGAAAATAGGGAGGGATCAGGCTAACAACCACCGGGAGTGGCAGAACCCCGGCTTACATTTAGGGATGAAGTTGTAGAAAAGCACATCGGTTGATCACCATGCTCGTGCTTTAAAGAGTGCGGCAACATACTATAGCGAAGGCATAGGTGAACACTACCGTACACGCCGCGGCCCGCGATTTAATCTCACTTTTGAATCTCATACAGTCATTCCGATACAGTGATGGAACTCGAGCCAATAATTTTGGCGCGAATGTGAATTTAGATACGCTGGTTACTGGCTTTCAGGAATACGATAATACACGGCCACTAGAAGCTTTTTTTTTTTTCATTCAGCAGAAATTGTTGACCCACAAGGCTAACCGCTCATCATATTTTCACGCGGAACACGCCATTTTTATTGCTTTATTCGGCTTCATTATAATTATGTCAATTGTTTAATCTAAATTTAGGCATCCTTGTTTAGAAATATATGCAAATTTAGACTCTATCTAATTGTGTTTCAGTACAGTGCGTCTACAATGTAGGTTTTCCTTGTTTGTTTTTTTCTCCGCCCAAATTAAAGTATGATCTACTTGTTTATCACGTAAATTCGCAGACAACGCACCTAGTGCTACTAAAACATATACAAGGCTGCGAACACGAGGGTCGAGCCACTTAACGAGTGGAAATAGCACTGAAAATAAAAATTTACTGAGGCAATAAAATGCTCTGCATTTCTATTTTGTTTTTCATATTCCCCTCCCCAATGTTGAGAAATTTTGCAGCATCCGCGTAGACTTAAAGCATTTGTCTAAGAACAATATACACTTGAAAGTCTCAGTTTAATTAGTTGGGCTAATTGTGAATTAACCTACGGCAGAATATTCAACTCGCTTGAAAATATAACGAAGAAAATTAATGGAAACCAGTAGGAAGTTGCCCTGTGCCTTAAATACAATAAAGTTGCAAATGAACTTTTCAGTATTTATTTGCTACAATTTTATCGAGGTGCTCTAAGTAATTCTTAGTAAACTTATTTAATTGTTGTTTTAGGGGCGAAGCTCCTTAGGGTGTGGGTCTGTCCCTCCTCTGTAGTATGTAGTAGTAGTAGTCGTTGTCGTCGTAGTAGGTAGCCACGTCTACTTTTAAGAAAAAAAAAATTCCGAAAGTTGTGTCCGTAGCGTGGAATCGAACCAGGGACCCCTCGCTTCCGAACGCGCGGCGCTAACCACAAGCCACGAAGCTTTTTTTTTTTTTTATTGCCTCGTATGTCACAGATCTGACGAGCGCAGAAGAACATACTAACAGGATCTTATATCGGTGAACCGTCAGCTGTTTGCTGACTACATGTAATCAGTATTTCGGCATATGCAACAAAAGTTCCAATCTAGGAACCCAATCCGGTACAAACGTCTGCACCTTCTGCACTTCGACAAAATGGGACACAGATTCGCAAAAATGTTCGCGAACGGGTCGCACATCAATATCTGCATTGTGTGCAGCCGTCCGCGTTCGCCATATGCTGTGCAGGCCCAGGAGCATGACAAGATCAAAAGGCACGCCATCATCGTTTTCAACCGAGAGATAACGGATTCCATGCGGATTTAATGGCAACTCTTTCTTCAGAGTTCTCTGTAAGATTTCCCAGAAGAACACCCCGCTCCAGCAATCTAAAAACACGTGTCCAATGGTCTCTGGTTTTTTGCATAATAAACAGTTAGTACCCCATGGAACAAATAAACCCCTGTCTTCTAACCATGTTTTAACAGGTAAGGTTCCGTGTGCAGCTTAAAAAAAAGGTTTTAACCCCTGGCGCAACAAGCATTCTTTTAACGCGTTTCAAGACATCTTTTCCTGGGCCTACACAGTATAATTCACGGTACAATGGCACTGGAAATAACACATCAACGAGGTCTTTATACAGTTTCTTACGTGACACCTCGGTCAAGTATTGCAAAGAAAAGCGTACCGATAAGAAACGGAAAGATGTAACTACTTCTTTTAGATATCCCCGTACTGGTCCTTGCTCACACACCGAAGACACAACAAATTCCGGTAGCACTTTACCCAGCCTTAGTTGAATCATAGTTCTGAGAAACGTGTCATCTACATCTCGGAGAAAAACATATCGACTGACAAGTTGTCTTACATACAGATGTACTAAACCAAGCCCACCATCACGCACTCTTTTAAACAGATTTGTACGGCTCGTTTTTTCCCATACAGAGCTCCAAATAAAGACCGCGAACACTCTGTGCATTTTTTGTACATTTAACCTGCTGCAATGTAAGACCTGCATTACATACCATAGCTTGCTTACGAGAAATATGTTGCAAGTCGTGGCCCGTGCGAAAATGGACTTATCCCAGCCTTTCCATTTCTGTGCTTTTTCACGCAACACTTCTGTTTGTTTTTTTTTTCAATAAGGCTCGCTGTCACAGTAGTACTGCAGGGGCACACCTAAGTATTTTGTCGGTGTTTCTTGCCATTTAATGTTCATAAACACCCTGGGATCAACGTCCCATTCCCCATGCCAAAACCCAAGGCATTTGTCCCAGTTTACAGCACTACCACTTGCCTGACAAAAACTTTTTACAGCATTGACAGTGTGCATTACACTTTCATGATCAACACAGAAAACTGCAATGTCATCAGCGTAAGCAAGAAGGCTGACCTCGGCTTTATATAAGTTGAATCCTCGTATCGCTTCGTTCCTAATTACGCTAAGACAAAAAGGTTCAATATATATACAAAAGAGAAGCGGTGATAACGGGCACCCTTGTCTTACTGAGCGCTGTACCGGTATGCGCTCTCCTACTGATTTGTTTATTATCAGCCTCGTTGTACATCCGGCGTAAGCCATCCGCACACCTTCGCTGATCACATTGCCTATATTCACATAATCAAGTATAGATAGAAGCAAGTCATGCGGCACGCGGTCGAATGCCTTCTCAAGGTCAACCTGCAGCATGGCGACACTGCGTTGCATTGCGCATTCAAGGATTGATCGTGCTATGTGTATGTTTGTCATAATTGTCCTTCCTTTTATTCCGCACGTTTGGTGCGGACCGACTAAATCTTTCATTACTGTCTGCAACCTGTTAGCCAATACTTTCATTAATATTTTATAATCTATGTTTGTCAGACTAATGGGTCTATACGATGTAACATCACGCAATTTGATTGGGTCTTCAGTTTTTGGTATTAAGACCGTGTGTGCTGACAGAAAGGACGGCGGAAGATGTTTTTTCTCATAAGCCTCGTTGTATACTTCAGTCAAAACTGGTGCGATAACCCCCTTAAACGCCTTGTACAATGCAGCGCCTAAGCCATCCGGCCCCGGTGACTTGCCATTATTTAAACGATCAATCGCCTCCTTAACCTCCTCTACTGTTATGGGTACTTCTAATATTTCCTTGGTTTCGTCGTCTAATGTTGGCATCAGTGAAACGAAGTCATTTTTGAATCGATCAGCGTCAACTTGACCACAAGAAAACAGTAATTTGTAATATTCGAAAAAAGAACTTGCTATTTTTTCCGTGTTGGTAAGCAATGACCCATTATGTTCTATTTCTGTTATTTCATTTTGTGAAGCATATTTCTTTTCGACTCCCAAGGCACGTTTTGTTGGCATTTCACCTGTGCACAAGTACTCAGCTCTGGCACGAATCAAGGCTCCCTTGTATCGCTCTTGGTCTATCAACTCAAGCTTTTGCTTTATGCTTTTTATGTCTTCTGAGAAGTAACCGCGTTGTGTACTTTCCGCTTCCAATAATTGCTGCAGATTCCATCTAAGACGGGACTCAATTTATTTTCCGCGTGTCTCAAAACACTGGCCCTTTCAAGTGCTTTTAATTTAATTGTTTGCTTACAAACTTCCCATTTATGTTCCCAACTATCTAAGTTTTGAGTTGTTATTTTATCTATAGCCTCGAGAAACTGCTTACAGAACTCGTCATATTTCAGCAAGTTTGCATTAAATGTCCAGAGATCCCCCCAAAATACTTTGTTATTCCTTCTTTGTTTTCCAACACAGAAAGAAACCAAAAAATGATCACTAAACGCAACAGGTGTGACACTGTAATCCCGACACGATGGAATAAACTCAGCTGACACGTACACTCTGTCAAGTCTAGCATGGCTCGTACCCTGAAAGTGAGTAAAAATGACTGATTTTCCGCTGCAAAGACATTCACCCACATCTTCTAGATGAAATTCGGCGGTCATATCTCTCAAAACGGCAGTACTCGCATCATTGTGTTTCTTCCCACTGGTTCTGTCACGGCCCGCACAGACACAATTGAAATCTCCCGCTAAAATTAGTCTGCGCTCACACTTCAAGTATGACTCAATTTCTTCAAAAAATTCCATTCGCTCTTGAGCCTTAGTTGGTGCGTACAGAGAAATTACACGCCAATTTTGACAGGGAAAAGTCACATACAATGAAACGGCCTGACTCACAGGTATTCACCGACTGCACTACAGCACCAAGGCTCTGCCGAATTAACAAAATGCACCCCGAAGACAAGCCTACCGCATGGGCAACATAAACTTCATAGCGTCTCGCAAAACGACGCACCATACGCTCCGTCTGGTCCTCTCCCTCCACTTTGGTCTCCTGAATGACTACAATATCGAGGTCGTGCTCCGTTACTAGGCGGTAAAGTTGATTTTGCCGCCTCTTGGCACTAAGCCCACGGACGTTAAGTGTAGCAATTTTTATCGCCCTCTCCAAGGACTCCATATTAGTGAGTGATACCAGACCGAGCCTACGGCGTTCCCTCCATATACCTTGCCGTATAGTATCCCACAGTCCAGTCGACGCCTAGGGCATCGACTTACCGCCGCCGCGTGTAAGCGACGCCGACCGCTGTTGGCTGGCCACACGAGGCTTCTTGGTTCCGGCCACGTTCTCACGCCTCTCCATTGCTCGCAGCCGCGTGTCTTGTGATGTCTTGCCTGCTTCGTTGAGTCGACGCTTCGCAGGTGTTGCCTCGGCGTCCATTGCAGCTTCGTCCGTGGAGTCATTGTCTCCCAGCGGCGCGACGGCTTCGCTTGCTGCAGTTCTGAGTGCATCTGTTTTCCCATCAGTCCCATACACGCTTGTTGGCGGCTGCTGCTTTGAAAAGTCTGTTTCCGAAGTGCGTTCTGGCGAAACTTCCTCTTCTTCGTGCTGCACTGTTGATGCGCCTGCCTGAGTGGCGTCTCCTGCCCGAGCGTCTGCGGCCGTGTTCTCTTGCGAGACGGCGTCTCTGGTGGACGCGACCGCCGTGGCCGCGTCGCTGGTAGACGCCGCCACTGCAGCCACGCTCTCCGCTTCTTCTTCGTCCATGAGCATCTCGCTCCGATCCACGTCTCCGCCTGCGCTGGCAACTCTGGCGTACGAGCGAGTACAATTAGCCTGCTCATGCCCGAACGCTCAGCAAGCTGCGCACCTGGGCACTCGGCATTCACGTCGGTGTGTCCAGTATTGTGGCAACGAAGGCATAACGGCACACGTCCAGGTACAACCACAAGCGCAGTGCCACTACCAAGGTGCATCTGATGCTGGACGCGGTCTGGTGTGACACCCTCACACAGAAAAAGACGCACCAGACGAGTGGTCGACTCGGCACCTTCAAAGTCCTCCGCCTTCCATCGATCGCTGATGACTTCCTTTACCTCACCATACTCTCGAAAGGCTCGTCGTATGGTCTCAGAAGTGACATCGAAAGCGACCCAGTGCAGCTTGATCCTGAGCTCTTGCCGTGCCGGGTCAATAATGAGGCACGGCCGATTCTTCACCAGTAGCGGTCCGGCGTCTAGCAGCGCTTGCTTTGCCTCATCTGTCTTCAAGTTCAGCAGCCACACGTGAGACATTTGGTATGCACCAATGCCGCCTACCTGCTGAATTATTCCAGCATCCTTCAAGGGCTTCCGGAAGTCGTCGATTCTATACGGGCGTCCAGTAACGTCGCAGTGTAATACAACTGCGCGCCTTTGTCCTTCACCTGTTGGTAACGGAGGCAAGATGACACGGTAATCCTTGGGCAACGCAGAGCACGGTGCACCACGGCCAACATCGGCCGCTGTCGCAGCTCTCGAGGAGCCCTCCATTCTGCGTCTGTACCGCACGCGTCCAGGAGCAGAATGACTACCCCACGAAGCGCACATGGACACGCACCACGATTACAATAAATACCCAACATTAACGAAAGACTGCGCGTTTCTAACGCGTTTGTGCTAGCGCATTACGGCCCGTGTAAGAAGCTGGTGTAAGACGCTGTGGCCTCTCCGCCTTACCCCCGTATTCATAAACGCTCCTCGACTTGAACTTGACTTGCCACCGCCTTGGGCAGCGCGTTCGAAACGCGTTGAAGGCGGTGGCAAGTCAAGTTCAAGTCGAGGAGCGTTTATGAATACGGGGGCAACGCCTCCTAAAAAGTCTTTTTAGGAGGCGTTGACGGGGGTTATACTCGCTCAGCAGTCATGTGATGGCGTCGACAAACGCGGTGCACGTTCCGGCATGTGTAAACGGCTGCGTAAGACGCTGTGGCCTCTCCCCCTTACTAGAGAGTACTGCACGTTTCTAACGCGTTTGTGCTAGCGTCCCCTTAAGCGGGAGATGGTGCAATTACAATGAAGGGCGCTGTTATAAAATAGGAATGACGTCACATATGGCGCGTGTCATTGGCGGAAGTCAATCGTTCGATTTAGTGCGGCGAGACTGGGCGAATTACACGGAAGATTCACGGTTTACCGATGATTACCTCCGGAGCTTCGCCCACTCATCATCATTCACCCCGTGGATATGCGGTGTTTTTTTTTTTCCTTTAAAATGATCGCACCGAAAATCTAGATATTTTTCTGCAGCAACAAAATATTGCAGTTGCCTCTGCCTCTAGGCACGTCTTCCGCTCCTCTTGAAAAATGTAACGAGCTCTATCGAAACTCATCTGATTGATTCCCGTTAAGGATATCTCGGATACCTGAAACAGTCTAATGAATGTTTTTGCAGCGAGTCTCACACCAATACAATAGTTTTCCATTTCTTTAGCGCGACTGCAATGCATATATATTTCTAACTCTTTGTCAGGTTGATTCGAATCGGTGATGCCTAGAAACTCTTGAAGTGTGCCTTTCGCCGCTATTCCCACCCATCCAAATGTTTCCCCTTGTCGATAGGCGGCGCCGCAGTCGAAATCATACCGCTACCTCCATCAAATTTCGGGTCGTCCGTCACATGCCTGAGCACGATCACCTCTAGGAATTCGAGGTGTTAATAGGCTGTGAACAATGTGGACAAGAGTTCGTTAGTGTCGCGAAGACGAAAGAATTCCTGTAGGACCCATGTTAAATGATTATCGAAGTTAATGCGATTAACATTCACACTATCTAGCGAGCAAGAAGCGACACACCGTGTTAGCTAAGACACCTTTATTTAGAATCGGTAGTATTTCTCCTGATCTTTCAAGTGATTCGGCTATATGCGGCCATGCACTGTCTCCCTGATTTACCCGCTTTGTTATGACCATAGCTCGCCAATGTTACCTCACGATGGTAGAACAAGGACCGCAGGCCGACGGTACATGCAGTGACGACGATGGAATTACGAGGTAGGAATGATGTCGATAGAACGACGAAGGCATATAAGGACGACGGCATGACGACGAGATGATTCTGAAGTGATGGCGATAAATAATTGCGGCGGAATACAATGCCATGACGCCGGTGTTCTAATCTCGATTGATTGGCAATAATTGCACAATACCAGCGGAATGAAATAGAAATTATGCTGATGGAACCTGAGGTGGTATGACGACCAAAGCATTTAGTAATTTTTAGTCAACCAGACACGCTTCTGAATAACATACCAGCCTTCTCCCTTTCTTTTCTCCTATTCCTTCCCAAGACGCTTTACAAACATATCCTCGGCCGTTGAGCTCAGTACGCCGGTGCTCTAGCTCATTAGGCCATGATCACACGTTTACAAACGTATCTTGCCAACAAGTATATTATTCAAGCTCGAACTTAGGGGGAACATTGACCTTGGGGGCTCCTACCGAAATACATAGGAAATCGGTAATAGTTTCTCAGAGCAACCGATGCACCAAATCTGATGAGTTATGTTGAATTTAGAAAAAAAAAGTCAAAATGTAGTGATTGCAGAAAAGGGATATTTTATTATGGGCTGTCTACTTTTTTTACGTAAAATTTTAAAGAATTGCCAAATTTCGAAAAAGAAAACTTGACTTATAGAGCTATGTACCTCAGCAGCTAAAAATGATATCGGAATTCTGTAAACTGCACCTAATCATACATCCAAAGGGGATATCAATCATATATCATACACCATCCTGAAATATACCACTATGTTGTGAATGTTGCATTTGCAAAACCCTTCCAAACATTACAACAAATTCACGTAAGTTTTAAGGTATAGCAAAAAAATTTTTCGCTTTTGATGATCCAACGGGTGCAGTTTATAGAAATGCCATATTTGTTTTTAATGGCTGAGTTGCGGATTTGGAAACTTCATGCTTGTATTTTTTTTTTTCAAATTGACGAACATCCGGCGTTTCTTTGAAAACATTACACTTGTAGGGACAAATACCGGCGCCAGCAGAGGACGACGAAGAAGACGTTTCTTGTTGGTGCTCGCACTCGCTCCGCTTGGCCGTTGCCTGTTTCTGGCATTCATAAAAATATGAATTGTAGTAAACATGAGCTGATTAAGTAAGCAGGTGTGCTGCGGCGTAAGTAGACCGACATGAAGAGAGACTCGATGACCACGAGAAGGCGCGTCTGAAACGGTGGTGTTGATGAGAAGCGCTTCCCGTGGGCAGCGCGTGCGAAGGGACACACCTGTAACGCTGCACTGCCGATCCGGGCAGCATTGCGTGTGTAGCGTGCGTTGGAAAATGTGGCCCGACTATTACGAACTGAATGAACAAGCGTGGTGTGAGCGCGCACAAACACGAAGAGATCACACTGAATGACAGCAGACAACGACTGTCAAAACGCTGGCAGCAAGCATACGCCGCAGCGGGCGAAGGTACGTGCGGTCTATCGCTTCAACGGAAACTGAGCGGCGAATGCACTTAAAGGTCAGAGCCGTGTGGAGATAAGAGACGGTGCGAGCGAGCGACGAGCGCGGTTGTTGGCAGAGAAGTGCGCCCCCCCCCCCCCCCCCCCCCCCTTGCTCCCTCCGGCGCTGGCTTCCTGCTTCCTTGCTTGCGCGTGGGAGATTGAGTGCGTTCGCTCTCCGTGATAGCGCGCGTCTCCGCACGCTTCCTCTCGGGCATACGGCGCGCGGCGAAGATTTTATCTATAGGGAACCTCACGGCGACGGCGACGGCGACGGCGACGGCGACGACGACGGCGACGACGACGCCGACGGCAGAAATCCGGTTCAAGTGTCCATATAATTGCTATAGCAATAAAACGCCAAGCGCATCTAGCCTTGAACGTGTCCTATCAATTGGTGGAGCGTGCTGGTTCCCTCTTCATCCTGGAACTCCGTACCCGGACTCTACCCCCCGCCTCGGCAATGCCTGACGACGCGCCACAGCAGGGTGCTCCCGCACCACCGGTGGTCGCCTGCTCCGGCGTACCACGACAGCGAGACCCTGTCATTTTCAACGGCACCGACGAGCACGACGTCGAGGACTGGCTCACTTCATATGAGCGGGTAAGCGCCCACAATAAATGGAATGACGGCGACAAGCTCAGCTACGTCAACTTCTACCTGGCGGGCGTAGCACAGCTGTGGTTCCACAACCACGAAGCTGATATTGCCAACTGGTCCGCCTTTAAAGAGAGCTTCGCGGAAGTCATTCGGCCGACCCGCTGTTCGCAAGCTCCGCACAGAACAGCGCTTACGCGGTCGCGCCCAACAATCCGGCGAGAACTTCACGTCCTACATCGAGGATATTGTGGACCTCTGCCGTCGCATCAACCCTGCGATGTCCGAAGCCGATAAAATCAGACACATCGTGAAGGGGATCGAGGACGACGCCTTCCACATGCTCGTTGCCAAAAATCCCCAAACTGTCACGGACGTGGTCCAGTACTGTCAGAGCTACGACGAGTTGCGGAAACAGCGCATTGCTACACGCCTCCCGAGCTCTGACACAGCCAACATGTCAGCGTTAACTGTAGGCTCCGTTTCTGCTGACACCACAATGCTCATGCGGCAGATACAGCAGTTTGTCCGAGAAGTGGCGCGACAATTGTCGCTTGTTTCCTGCGTCCCGGACTCTGCGCAGGCGCTTGCTCCGACGCTACGACAGGCCATAGAGGAGCAAATTTCTGAGGCTCTCCCAACCACCTACCAGCATCCGCCTGTTTCCGCTCCACTCACCTATGCTGAGGTCGTACGCCGCCAGTCACCAGCAACGCCACTCAGCACGGATCCTGTTCGACCAGCAAATACTTTCTACGCTGCGCGTGCGCCTGTCCACCCGAACCCGCCTCCTTTTCGCCGTCCCGCACCGCCGTCCACTAATCCTTGGCGCACCCAGGACAACAGGCCTATTTGCTACTTCTGTTGTCTACCTGGTCATGTCGCACGTTTCTGTCGTCGTCGTGACATCCGTACTAGTGCGGGCGAAGTAAATCAAGGCTACTTTCCTTCTGAGCCACCACACCCGATCTCCTCCCACTCAACGATGAACAGCTGCTCACCGAATCGACGTGACTACGGCCCACGTCGGTCGCCCTCACCACGTCGCCGTTCACTTTCCCCAATGGTTCGTCGCCCCCCACCAGTCCAAGCGGAAAACTAGCCCTCGCAGTTCCGGAGGCAAGAACTGCGCTCGTGTCGACAACTTCAAGGCCTCGATTTCTACCTGCGAACGAAATCACCGTGAATATCGAAGGTGTTTCTGTGCAAGCACTTGTCGATACTGGAGCCGCTGTGTCTATTCTTAGTGGAGAACTGTGCCGCAAGCTCAAAAAAATTACGATTCCGCTTTCCGACGTCTCCCTGCGTACCGCAACCGCGCACCACATTCACCCTTCAGTGGCATGCACAGCTCGCCTTGTCATTCAGGACGTTTTGTATGTAGTCGAATTCGTCGTTTTTTCACCGTGTTCACACGACGTTATTTTGGGTTGGGACTTTCTTGCTACTAACCATGCCGTTGTTGACTGTGCGCGTGCCGAACTTGAGTTGTCGCCGACGTGTGACGCCGCATCTGACAAGCCGCCTTCTCGAGTGGTCGTCGCCGCGGACACTGATATACCTCCTTTGTCTTGTGTTCTTGTGCCACTTTCTTGCGACTATGCTCCCTCTTCCACCGCCCTGTTTGCGCCCTCCGAAGCCTTCACCTCTCGCAAAGACTTCCTCCTTCCTTTTGCAGTTCTCACAGTCGAAAACTCTTGCAGCGCCATTTATGTCGCGAATCGGTCCTCTTCCCCAGCCACCTTATTCCGTGGTGAATGTATAGGTCGGCTTGACGATGTTGATTCCGCCTACTCCACTCAACTGCCTGACGACACGATGAGTCTTCACGTCGACAGCATTACTCCTGTTACCACCGCCGATTCGTCCTCCTTAGAAGCCTTCCTCCCGTCAATTGATTCCGAACTTCCACCTGCCCAGCGTACCCAACTCTTGGAACTGCTCGATCGCTTTCGGCTGTCGTTCGATCATGAGCAATCTTCCTTGGGCCGCACATCCTCCATCGTTCACCACATTGACACCGGCACTCATGCACCCCTACGCCAGCGTCCATACCGAGTTTCTCACGCTGAACGTCGTGTCATTGATGAACAGGTCAACGACATGCTTCATCGTGGCGTAATACAACCCTCGCACAGCCCTTGGGCCTCCCCAGTTGTGCTGGTAAAGAAAAAGGACGGTAGCATTCGATTTTGCGTTGATTATAGGCGCCTTAACAAGATCACACGAAAAGATGTTTATCCGCTGCCCCGAATCGACGACGCTCTCGACTGCTTGCAAGGAGCAGAGTTCTTTTCCTCTTTGGACCTTCGATCTGGGTATTGGCAGGTCCCTATGAATGACACTGACCGTCCGAAGACAGCGTTTGTAACCCCAGACGGGTTATACGAGTTTAACGTGATGCCATTCGGCCTTTGTAATGCGCCTGCCACCTTCGAACGCCTCATGGATAACATTCTTAGAGGCCTCAAATGGCACACGTGTCTGTGCTACCTGGACGACGTCGTAGTCTTTTCCAAGGACTTTGACTCCCATCTAAAGCGTCTCGCAAGCGTCCTGACTTGCCTTTCCGACGCTGGACTGCAGCTTAACCTGAAGAAGTGCCACTTTGCCGCCCGCCGGCTTACCATCTTAGGTCATGTTGTCAGCAAGGACGGTGTCCTTCCCGACCCTGCAAAGCTTCGCGCCGTCGCCGAGTTCCCCAGGCCGTCTACGCTGAAGGAGCTCCGTAGCTTTATAGGCCTGTGTTCGTACTTTCGCCGATTCGTGCGTAATTTTGCGTCCATAATCGCCCCCTTAACGCAGCTGCTTGCCAACAGCCAAGGCATCTCGGCATGGTCTACAGCTTGCGAAGACGCGTTTGCCACCTTACGCCATCTTTTGATATCCCCACCTATTCTACGCCACTTTGACCCAGACGCTCCAACAGAAATCCACACAGACGCTAGTGGAGTCGGCCTGGGCGCTATTCTAGCCCAGCGTAAGTCTGGCTTCGAAGAGTACGTCGTCTCTTACGCCAGCCGCACTCTCACCAAAGCGGAAATGAACTATTCGGTCACGGAAAAAGAATGTCTTGCTATCGTTTGGGCAATCACCAAATTTAGACCTTACGTATATGGCCGTCCATTTGATGTCGTGACTGATCACCACGCCCTGTGCTGGCTGTCGTCATTAAAAGACCCATCTAGTCGCCTAGCTCGTTGGGCGCTTCGTCTCCAGGACTATGACATCCGTGTTGTCTACCGGTCAGGCCGTAAGCATTCGGATGCCGACGCTCTTTCGCGCTCACCACTGCCTGATGAGTCTGGTGCTGCGTCTGTCTCAAGCTATGATTCTTCTTCTCTTACATTGGCCGACATGCCATCTGAGCAACGCCGGGATCCTTGGATAGCATCTCTTCTAGAGTATTTATCTCAGCCATCACCCCGCACCACCGACCGCTCGCTTCGGCGCACTGCTCGCCACTTTGCCATCCGCGAAGGGCTCCTGTACCGCCGCAACTACCTCTCTGATGGCCGTAAATGGTTGCTAGTGATTCCTCGCCATCTACGTTCTGACATCTGTGCCTCTTTTCATGCGGATCCTCAATGCGCCCATGCCGGTGTCCTAAAGACGTATGCACGCCTACGGCTTCGATACTACTGGCGCGGAATGTACCGCTTCGTTCGGCAGTACGTCCGCTCGTGCTCCAAGTGTCAACGCCGCAAGAGCCCACCTAACCAGATAACAGGGCCGCTTCAACCATTGCCTTGTCCCTCCCGGCCTTTCGACCGTATCGGCATTGACTTGTACGGCCCTCTACCGTACACCCCAGATGGCAACCGCTGGGTTATCGTCGCCGTGGACCACCTCACGCGCTACGCCGAAACTTCAGCGCTTCCGGCGGCCACAGCACGTGAAGTCGGCTCGTTCATCCTTCGCAACCTTGTTCTTCGACATGGTGCGCCTCGCGAGCTACTGAGTGACCGTGGTCGTTCATTCCTCTCCGAGGCTGTAGAAGCCCTGCTCCGCGAATGCAACGTTGTCCATAGAACTACGAGCGCCTATCATCCGCAAACCAATGGTATGACTGAACGCTTCAATCGCACTCTCGGCGACATGCTCGCTATGTACGTTTCCGCTGACCACACTAACTGGGACCGCATCCTTCCCTTTGTTACGTATGCCTACAACAGCGCCACTCAGTCGACCACAGGGTTCTCTCCTTTCTTCTTTATGGTCGCGAACCTTCCTCGTTTATGGACACGATTCTTTTGTATCGCCCCGACGCTTCAGAATCTACGACTCTATCCGAAGCTGCCACCTATGCCGAAGAATGTCGTCAGATCGCACGTTCTCTTACCGCGCAAAACCAGGCCAGCCAGCAACATAGTCGAGACGCCGGCTTGTCCTTTCCATCATATTCACCTGGATCGCTGGTATGGCTCCGCGTTCCCTCGTCTACTCCCGGCCTTTCCACAAAGTTCATCTCAAAGTATGACGGCCCTTACCGGGTTCTACGACAGACGTCCCCGGTCAACTACGTCATTGAGCCCGTTCAGCCATCTACGGACCAACGGCGTCGCGGACGCGAAACTGTTCATGTCGACCGACTGAAGCCGCACTACGACCCACCAGTGCTGCCTGTTCCATAGGTCGCCAGGATGGCTCCTTTTTCGCCGGGGAGTGATTGTAGTGACAAATACCGGCGCCAGCAGAGGACGAAGAAGAAGACGTTTCTTGTTGTTGGTGCTCGCACTCGCTCCGCTTGGCCGTTGCCTGTTTCTGGCATTCATAAAAACGCCAAGCGCATCTAGCCTTGAACGCGTCCTATCAATTATATAAACGAAAATTATATTTGCTGCAGTCTCTGCAATTTAACTTTCCCTCTTAATGCAACACATTTCATTCAAATCGGTTCAGCGGTTTTCTCATAAAAGCATTCCTGCATTTTACGTGTATTTGAGAATCCGGCATCGAAGATAGGCTCGAGCTAAAGCTTCCTCTTGAACAATGGATCACGCCAGTTCTATAGGAAACCCTTGAAACAGAACCCTGACGTATATGCAAGACCGTGGCCACAGTGGTGCACAAATAGAAAGTCTGCTCAAGGAAAAAAAATATATTCAACGGAAGCTTCGCGGGAACCTTTATCTCGGCCAGACATCTCTCCAGAATGCGGACGAGCTTTCTGGCCAGGTGCCTAGCAAAACCGTCGATTCATTGTCAGTAGAGCAAGTAGCTGGCCGTCTTCGAGATAACGCTGACACACAAGTGCGCTCGTTTCCAAGCACCGAGGTGAAGCGAGAGCTTCAGGGTGTGTTTCTTTTTATTGCGCTTTCTTTAGTTGTGCGTCATAGCATACGTCATAGCGGGAATTTCTAATTCTTTAAGGTCGATACGCCACGTGGTGGCGAAAAAAGTAAACTGTACGAAATGTCCCTAATTCCTGGTATTTTCCCGTGCAAAAGGGCGGGAGCCAGACTCGTACCCCTTCACAAAAGTTCTCGAAGATAAGTTAGAGCGTGTTCAGAAAAGGGCTGCAAGATTCGTCACGGGCATCTACGACTACAATATTAGAGGTTCGCAAATCAGGAAAAATCTGGGGTGGAACTTGCTGTCCACACGCAGAAAAATAATCAGGTTAAAGTTTTTACACAACATTAACAGCGGTAACGCAGGAATCGATAAGAACCTATATTTAAAACCACCTCATTATCAGTCTAAGAGACGCGACAATTCCAAGAAAATAAGGGCCTACCAAAGTCGTATTAATGTATTTAAATTTTCATTCTTTCCGCGAACAATTGCGGAATGGAATTTGCTCCCGGATGAGATAGTGTCTGCACCCAATTTTTCATCTGCCATAGAGAACTTTACATAGATCTGTTGTAGACAATATTTCCAGTGTAGCGCTTCATGCATTGTGTAACAAAATTTATAATCGGGTGTTTTTTTTTGTTTTTTTTATTTGATGTGTTGTCTTTCTCTGTAATTACGACTATTTTATTTGTAATACCATAAATGATATGATGCTGTTTTTCTTGAAGTTCAATATATGACCTTTATGTTTGTAATTAACCCCCCTACGATAATGCCCAACTCGGGCGTTGTAGGTATTTGTAATAAATAAAAATAAATAATACACGTCCCGGTTTACGTCCATTACGCCGTACCCAAGTGTTCGGCTCAGACCCCTAATGACCCGGTTAGCCTCAACCACACTCCGTTCCATCCCGCTAGCCTGGCCCTGGACCTGTGGGATTGTGCATATGGTCACATGCACATTCGCAGAGGCTTCTCTGAGTTTACGCAACCCATCCTCTAACTGTCTGCTTAGGTTCTGGCTCCTTCCCTTCAGCACATCGTTGAGACCAGCATTGATAACGACCAGATTTTCGTGCTCCATGTTGTCCCATACCACCTTCTGAGCTTTTGCCATTGCGTCAACCATGCACTTCCCTGACTGGGCCTCCACCCTCACCCGCCCGTCTGCCTTCACTTTTGTAAGGACGCCCTCCTCAACCCTCGCTACGTTGGAGTCCCCCACCACCAGGACCCTTCGCTCTACACGTTCGCCTCCCGCCTGCGATTGCCGTCCTCCAGTTCGCGCTAGCTGGTTCTCCACCCGCCATGCGCCACTGACACGCGGCGATGGACTCCCTGCCGTTCGTCCCGTCCCACCCGAAGCCTGCCGCGCTACCTCGCTGTAGCGTTGTGGAACCGCCGTGTAGCCGCCGGCTCTCGCCTGCTGTTCAACGGCCCCTAGGCGTCCCTCCATGCTCTCATGGCATGCCTCTGCCTGAGTCTCCTCGCTGTCCCCGCCGCCCACCTGACGCAGCTCCGACCCGGGATTACGCGCCGCCTGTTCCTAGCGCCTCCACCCGCTCTTCCAGCACGGCCCGCTTTTCCCGTTCTTCTTGTAGCTCGCCAGCTATTCGCTTTACCAGGATGGCCTCGGCCCCCTCCCTGTCAAGGGAGGGGTCAAGGGAGGGGGCGATGGGGCTTCCGCCCCTACCCCCAAATTTTTTTTTCGTGCTGGCATGCACCGCCGACCAAAACAACCACCAGCTCCGGGAATCATTCTGGATTTTGTCTACATTGTCTTTTTCACGCTCGAAAAGACATTTCGGCACGAACATTGCGAACTCTGGCTGAATTTGGTGACAACGCCCTTGCACCTGGAGTCACATAACGCAAGGACTTTCAACGGCTTTTCGATGGCGAGCGGGTGCGTTGCGGCATCTCGCAGCGCCCGCGGAGTCTACGGAGTGCATGAATTTAAATCCCGAAACTTTATGGGTATAAAGTTCTTGTAAACATTTGATGTGAAAGGTGCATTGAAAATTGCTGAGGTGTGCTTTAGATTTTCAATTCTGGAGCGTTATTGGTTTAATATCCTTATAAACTTGGGCCAACATGCGCGCACTGGAGCCCTCGTGTCCAAGCCGTTCCAGAAATGGAAGCACGCGCTCGCAATCTTCCAAACACATGAAAATAATAAATATCGCCGTGACTCTCAGCTGGCAGCTGATAATTTTCTCCAAACAATTTCAGGAACCGTGCCCAATGTGATCGATCAGCTGGACCAGGGCAGGCACAGTAAAATAAGAGAAAACCGAAGAAAGTTAACGGCCTATTATTGAGGAAGTTCTTTTTTGCGGGCGACAAGGTCTGGCTCTCCGTGGCCATAGGAACAGTGGTCCTGTGGATTTAAGCAAAGCCTCGTTGAAAACACTGGTATTTTCAGAGCGCTTCTTCGCATGCGAGGTGATTGTGGAGATACATATCTGAAGAAGCATTTGGAAAGTTTCCCCAGTTATGCCTCGTTTTAAGCCCAGTTGTACAAAACCAAATAGTAGAAATTTGTGGGGAAATTATAAAAGAAAGCTTAGATGCAAAAGTAAACGCTGCAGGCTGCTTCTTCATATTTGCTGACGAAACGATGGATATTGCTGGAATCGAACAGCTTAATGTTTGCGCAAGGTACCTAACCAAGGATGCCAATGACATCGAAGGAGTGTTTTTAGGTTTTAGCACTGGAATAGATGCCCTCCCTCATTGCGACGGCGGGTTCTGTCTGTGTAAGTGTGTACAAACTGCTGCAGATTCTAGCAGGGATTCTGGAACCGGGTTTCCGACCGTTTACGCTGAAATCAAATTTTTCATAAGAGCTATAGTTAAAATTTCAAACTGGTAGTTACGTGGTCCATGTTTTCCAGAAGGCCTATGATCAACTGGACTTACAACGGTGGCACGATGGCCAGTTAAGAAGCCACAAATTAAGACACGCAACAAAAATTGGCGGAATATTGACTTACACACGGAGAGGGAACAAAAACACATCAATGGATAAGAAACATTTCTCTCATGCCACCGCACTTCCTTACAATACACAAGCCAGGAAATCACCAGACACTGTATATGACACGTATACATGTTTATCTTTCACCGGTGACCACTTTCCACCGGCTAACAAATGTTAAACGTTATCGCTCGGCGCAGGACGCGCCTGTATCGGAAGTTTCTAGAACGTTATCGATGCTTCTTTCCGTTGCCTGTTTTCACCGACGCTTATGTTATCTGATTGTGTGACCGACGCGAATTGTCTAGAACTTTCTCGAAGACACGCGGGCACCAGGGAATAATCTGGAACATTCGATGACTCATCTATAAAAGGCGTCGCGTTTCGCTGCTGATCAGATTTCGACGATCACCGACTGTGTTCGCCGCTTTCGTTGTGCTTCGAGCATTGCTTGCTTTTGTGGGCACAGGTTCGCCCAATAAAGAATAAGTTTCATCATACACAGTTTTACGACTGTTTACATCAGCGTCACTAATACGTGACATCTGGTGGAGGTGCTTTTATGTCCTTGTACCGGACCCCACCGTCCAGCCGTGAGCCAAGCCCAAACCATCCAGAAGACGTCGACGCCTATCCGGACCAGCGAGCTAGCCGTAGGCTATTGAACCTGCCACCGGAGTACCAACTCCTACCCTACAAGACCAAGAGGACAAAAGTCACGACCTCGGCAGCAGCTACCATGACAGCCCCTGCGCCAACATCTGCAATCGTGATGCAACAATCCAGGGGAGCCGCCGCCTTTCCGCGGTTCGCCATGTGAAGACCCCGAAAGCTGGCTGGAGGCATACGACCGGGTCGCTACGTTCAACAAGTGGGACTGCGACGACAAGCTGCGCCATGTTTACTTCTCGCTTGAAGACGGCGCCAGAACCTGGTTCGAGATTAGGGAGCGTGCACTAACAACCTGAGACCTCTTCCGAGCCACATTCCTGGACACCTTCACGAGCGTCGTCCGTAAAGAAAGAGCTGCAGCCTTGCTGGAAAACCGGTGTACAGCTCCCGAATGAGAGCATCGGTATGTACACTGAAGAAATGACTCGATTATTCCGGCACGCCGACCCCGCTATGCCAGAAGACAAGAAAGTTCGCTTGCTCATGCGGGGAGTTAAGCAGGAGCTATTCGCCGGATTTGTGCGGA
>NC_051159.1:28775842-28820100 GCF_013339745.2 Dermacentor silvarum
TTGCCGTTTCTGGGCATTCATAAAAAGCCAACGCATCTAGCCTTGAACGCGTCCTATTCAAATATATAACGAAAATTATATTTGCTGCAGTCTCTGCAATTTAACTTTCCCTCTTAATGCAACACATTTCATTCAAATCGGTTCAGCGGTTTTCTCATAAAAGCATTCCTGCATTTTACGTGTATTTGAGAGTCCGGCATCGAAGATAGGCCCGAGCTAAAGCTTCCTCTTAAACAATGGATCACGCCAGTTCTATAGGAAACCCTTGAAACAGAAGCCTGACGTATATGCAAGACCGTGGCCACATTGGTGCACAAATAAAAAGTCTGCTCAAGGAAAAAAAAATATATTCAACGGAAGCTTCGCGGGAGCCTTTATCTCGGCCAGACATCTCTCCAGAATGCGGACGAGCTTTCTGGCCAGGTGTCTAGCAAAACCGTCGATTCATTGTCAGTAGAGCAAGTAGCTGGCCGTCTTCGAGATAACGCTGATACACAAGTGCGCTCGGTTCAAAGCACCGAGGTGAAGCGAGAGCTTCAGGATTTGTTTCTTTTTATTGCGCTTTCTTTAGTTGTGCGTCATAGCTTACGTCATAGCGGGAATTTCGAATTCTTTAAGGTCGATACGCCACGTGGTGGCGAAAAAAGTAAACTGTACGAAATGTCCCTAATTCCTGGTATTGTCCCGTGCAAAAGGGCGGGAGCCAGACTCGTACCCCTTCACAAAAGTTCTCGAAGATAAGTTATAGCGTGTTCAGAAAAGGGCTGCAAGATTCGTCACGGGCATCTACGACTACAAAATTAGAGGTTCCCAAATCAGGGAAAATCTGGGGTGGAATTTGCTGTCCACACGCAGAAAAATAATCAGGTTAAAGTTTTTACACAACATTAACAGCGTTAACACAGGAATCGATAAGAACCTATATTTAAAACCACCTCATTATCAGTCTAAGAGACGCGACAATTCCAAAAAAATAAGGGCCTACCAAAGTCGTATTAATGTATTTAAATTTTCATTCTTTCCGCGAACACTTGCGGAATGGAATTTGCTCCCGGATGAGATAGTGTCTGCACCCAATTTTTCATCTACCGTAGAGAACTTTACATAGATCTGTTGTAGACAATATTTCCAGTGTAGCGTTTCATGCATTGTGTAACAAAATTTATAATCGGGTGTTTTTTTTTGTGTTTTTTTATTTGATGTGTTGTCTTTCTCTGTAATTACGATTATTTTATTTGTAATACCATAAATGCTATGATGCTGTTTTTCTTGAAGTTCAATATATGACCTTTATGTTTGTAATTAACCCCCCTACGATAATGCCCAACTCGGGCGCTGTAGGTATTTGTAATAAATAAAAATAAATAATACACGTCCCGGTTTACGTCCATGACGCCGTACCCAAGTGTTCGGTTCAGACCCCTAATGACCCGGTTAGCCTCAACCACACTCCGTTCCATCCCGCTAGCCTGGCCCTGGACCTGTGGGATTGTGCATATGGTCACATGCACATTCGCAGAGGCTTCTCTGAGTTTACGCAACCCAACCTCTAACTGTCTGTTTAGGTTCTGGCTCCTTCCCTTCAGCACATCGTTGAGACCAGCATGGATAACGACCAGATTTTCGTGCTCCATGTTGTCCCATACCACCTTCTGAGCTTTTGCCATTGCGTCAACCATGCACTTCCCTGACTGAGCCTCCACCCTCACCCGCCCGTCTGCCTTCACATTTGTAAGGACGCCCTCCTCAACCCTCGCTACGTTGGAGTCCCCCACCACCAGGACCCTTCGCTCTACACGTTCGCCTCCCGCCTGCGATTGCCGTCCTCCAGTTCGCGCTAGCTGGTTCTCCACCCGCCATGCGCCACTGACACGCGGCGATGGACTCCCTGCCGTTCGTCCCGTCCCACCCGAAGCCTGCCACGCTACCTCGCTGTAGCGTTGTGGAACCGCCGTGTAGCCGCCGGCTCTCGCCTGCTGTTCAACGGCCCCTAGGCGTCCCTCCCTGCTCTCATGGCATGCCTCTGCCTGAGTCTCCGCGCTGTCCCCGCCGCCCGCCTGAGCTGACCCGGGATTACGTGCCGCCTGTACCATTAGCGCCTCCACCCGCTCTTCCAGCACGGCCCGCTTTTCCCGTTCTTCTTGTAGCTCGCCAGCTATTCGCTTTACCAGGACGGCCTCGGCCCCCTCCCTGTCAAGGGAGGGGTCAAGGGAGGGGGCGATGGGGCTTCCGCCCCTACCCCCAAATTTTTTTCGTGCTGGCATGCACCGCCGACCAAAACAACCACCAGCTCCGGTAATCATTCTGGATTTTGTCTACATTGTCTTTTTCACGCTCGAAAAGACATTTCGGCACGAACATTGCGAACTCTGGCTGAATTTGGTGACAACGCCCTTGCACCTGGAGTCACATAACGCAAGGACTTTCAACGGCTTTTCGATGGCGAGCGAGTGCGTTGCGGCATCTCGCAGCGCCCGCGGAGTCTACGGAGTGCATGGATTTAAATCCCGAAACTTTATGGGTATAAAGTTCTTGTAAACATTTGATGTGAAAGGTGCATTGAAAATTGCTGAGGTGTGCTTTAGATTTTCAATTCTGGAGCGTTATTGGTTTAATATCCTTATAAACTTGGGCCAACATGCGCGCACTGGAGCCCTCGTGTCCAAGCCGTTCCAGAAATGGAAGCACGCGCTCGCAATCTTCCAAACACATGAAAATAATAAATATCGCCGTGACTCTCAGCTGGCAGCTGATAATTTTCTCCAAACAATTTCAGGAACCGTGCCCAATGTGATCGATCAGCTGGACCAGGGCAGGCACAGTAAAATAAGAGAAAACCCAAGAAAGTTAACGGCTTATTATTGAGGAAGTTCTTTTTTGCGGGCGACAAGGTCTGGCTCTCCATGGCCATACGAACAGTGGTCCTGTGGATTTAAGCAAAGCCTCGTTGAAAACACTGGTATTTTCAGAGCGCTTCTTCGCATGCGAGGTGATTGTGGAGATACATATCTGAAGAAGCATTTGGAAAGTTTCCCCAGTTATGCCTCGTTTTAAGCCCAGTTGTACAAAACCAAATAGTAGAAGTTTGTGGGGAAATTATAAAAGAAAGCTTAGATGCAAAAGTAAACGCTGCAGGCTGCTTCTTCATATTTGCTGACGAAACGATGGATATTGCTGGAATCGAACAGCTTAATGTTTGCGCAAGGTACCTAACCAAGGATGCCAATGACATCGAAGGAGTGTTTTTAGGTTTTAGCACTGGAATAGATGCCCTCCCTCATTGCGACGGCGGGTTCTGTGTAAGTGTGTACAAACTGCTGCAGATTCTAGCAGGGATTCTGGAACCGGGTTTCCGACCGTTTACGCTGACATCAAATTTTTCATAAGAGCTATAGTTAAAATTTCAAACTGGTAGTTACGTGGTCCAATGTTTTCCAGAAGGCCTATGATCAACTGGACTTACAACGGTGGCACGATGGCCAGTTAAGAAGCCACAAATTAAGACACGCAACAAAAATTGGCGGAATATTGACTTACACACGGAGAGGGAACAAAAACACATCAATGGATAAGAAACATTTCTCTCATGCCACCGCACTTCCTTACAATATAACACACAAGCCAGGAAATCACCAGACACTGTATATTGACACGTATACATGTTTATCTTTCACCGGTGACCGCTTTCCACCGGCTAACAAATGTTAAACGTTATCGCTCGGCGCAGGACGCGCCGGTATCGGAAGTTTCTAGAACGTTATCGATGCTTCTTTCCGTTGCCTGTTTTCACCGACGCTTATGTTATCTGATTGTGTGACCGACGCGAATTGTCTAGAACTTTCTCGAAGACACGCGGGCACCAGGGAATAATCTGGAACATTCGATGACTCATCTATAAAAGGCGTCGCGTTTCGCTGCTGATCAGATTTCGACGATCGCCGACTGTGTTCGCCGCTTTCGTTGTGCTTCGAGCATTGCTTGCTTTTGTGGGCACAGGTTCGCCCAATAAAGAATAAGTTTCGTCATACACAGTTTTACGACTGTTTACATCAGCGTCACTACTACGTGACATCTGGTGGAGGTGCTTTTATGTCCTTGTACCGGACCCCACCGTCCAGCCGTGAGCCAAGCCCAAACCATCCAGAAGACGTCGACGCCTATCCGGACCAGCGAGCTAGCCGTAGGCTATTGAACCTGCCACCGGAGTACCAACCCCTACCCTACAAGACCAAGAGGACAAAAGTCACGACCTCGGCAGCAGCTACCATGACAGCCCCTGCGCCAACATCTGCAATCGTGATGCAACAATCCAGGGGAGCCGCCGCCTTTCCGCGGTTCGCCATGTGAAGACCCCGAAAGCTGGCTGGAGGCATACGACCGGGTCGCTACGTTCAACAAGTAGGACTGCGACGACAAGCTGCGCCATGTTTACTTCTCGCTTGAAGACGGCGCCAGAACCTGGTTCGAGATTAGGGAGCGTGCACTAACAACCTGGGACCTCTTCCGAGCCACATTCCTGGACACCTTCACGAGCGTCGTCCGTAAAGAAAGAGCTGCAGCCTTGCTGGAAAACCGTGTACAGCTCCCGAATGAGAGCATCGGTATGTACACTGAAGAAATGACTCGATTATTCCGGCACGCCGACCCCGCTATGCCAGAAGACAAGAAAGTTCGCTTGCTCATGCGGGGAGTTAAGCAGGAGCTATTCGCCGGATTTGTGCGGAATCCACCAACGACAGTCCAAGACTTTCTCTCGGAGGCTACGACGATCGAGAAAGCACTGGACATGCGCAAAAGGCAATATAATCGCCGTTCGACGCTACAGTACGCCGAAGTCCAAGGACTCTCCCATGACCTACGAGACACCATAAGGGCGATAGTACGCGAAGAGCTGCAGAAGTTGCTACCGTCGTCGCAGCCTCAAGTTGTTTCCATCGCCGCGATATCGTGCGGGAGGAAATCCAGCAATCGCTAGGACTTCCCGAATCACCGCAACCCCAGCCGAAAGCAATGACCTACGCCGCCGTCGCCCGTCGTCAAGGCCCCACTCCGCGCTCGCGCCAGGGCCCCGTAACGCCGCAGTTCCGTCGTCCGCCGCCGCCAGCACGCCCGCCCGTCGCCCAGCGCAGCTACCAAAGGAAGACGGACATTTGGCGCGCCCCCGACCACCGCCCGCTCTGCTATCACTGCGGGGAAGCCGGCCATGTCTACCGCCGATGCCCATACCGCGAGATGGGCGTACGAGGGTTCGCCGTCAACGCGCCGCGTCCAGTGCGAGGTGAACGAGCGCGCGACATCGCCGACTACCTCGCCGGAGCCCAGTGGCAACCAAGACGACCCTCACGCTCGCCGTCACCTGGCCGCTACATCTCGCCGCATCGCGGTCAGTACACCGGTCCCACCCGGGGCCGATCTCCCAACCCTTACCCGGGAAACTAAAGGCAGCAACCGATGGAGGTGCGGTTACTGCACGACACAATGCCGAAGATCTTCCGCCGCCGCCGCCGCCGACGACGACGACGACGACGATTCGCGAATCATCACGACGAGATATCAGCACGCCTCCTAGCAACAGCCTTGACAGCACTTCGCCGCAGAAAGAAGACCTTCCGACGCGACGTAGCAGCAGCAGAGTAAGCCGACGCAGCCGTGATCCGACGCCACGAATTAACCGCAATGCCAGACGCCGGTCTACCGATCTAGACGTGCTCATCGATGGTCATAACGTCACCGCTCTCGTCGACACTGGAGCCGACTATTCCGTCTTCAGTGGCCCGTTAGCCGCCAAGTTGAAGAAGGTGAAAACAGTCTGGCAAGGACCCGATATCCGGACAGCTGGAGGCCACCTAATAACGCCGACTGGAATCTGCACAGCGCGAGTCACGGTAAACAACCGCACTTACCCGGCTAGCTTCGTTATCCTGCAGCACTGCTCCAGGGATGTCATCCTAGGCATGGGCTTTCTAAATCAACACGGTGCAGTCATCGACTTAAGGTCCAAGTCGATAACGCTTTCAACGCACAACGCGATACCACCGGATACAAGCATAAGTTACCATGCCTTGAATGTGCTTGAAGAACAAGTCACCGTTCCGCCTCGCTCCAGCGTAATGATTTCCGTCGGTACCGAAGTGCCTGCAGACATGGAGGGCGTCATCGAGGGCGATCATCACTTACTGCTCGACCGCGAAATTTGCGTCGCTAGAGGCATAGCTGAGCTACGTGCAGGGAAAGCAAAGGTGATGCTCACGAACTTCAGCCCCGAATACAAGCACATTAACAAAGGCACCACGGTCGCCTACATCGACGAAATAGTACAAGCCAGCAGTGCTTTCGCCTTCACGGATTCCAGTGCACCTGCAACGACGACTATAGTACCTGAACCAACTTTCGACGTCAATCAGAACCTTCCCAGGCATAAGAAAGAACAACTAAAAGCTCTGCTCCTGCAATACAAGGACTGCTTCTCGTCGTCGTCAAAAGTTCTACAAACCCCTGTCGCCAAGCACCGCATCATAACCGACGAAAATGTCCGCCCACTCCGTCAGAGCCCGTACCGAGTTTCGGCGCGCGAACTCGAGGCCATAAGGCAACAAGTCGACGAAATGCTACGCGACGACATCATCCAGCCGTCCAAGAGTCCGTGGGCGTCCCCCGTGGTGTTAGTGAAGAAGAAGGATGGAACCCTACGTTTCTGCGTCGATTATCGTCACCTCAACAAGATCACGAAGAAGGACGTATACCCCCTCCCACGGATTGACGACGCCTTGGATCGACTCTACAACGGAAAGTATTTTTCGTCGATGGACCTCAAAACCGGCTAGTGGCAAATCGAAGTCTACGAGAGGGACCGGGAGAAGACCGCCTTTATAACACCAGACGGACTGTTCGAGTTCAAGGTCATGCCGTTTGGTCTTTGCTCGGCACCTGCGACTTTCCAACGCGTCATGGATACAGTACTGGCAGGCTTGAAGTGGCAGACTTGCCTCGTCTATTTGGACGACGTCGTTGTGTTTGCCTCAAGCTTCGAAGAACACCTGCGGCGCCTTGAAACAGTTCTTCAAGCAATCAAAACCTCCGGACTCACGTTAAAGCCGGAAAAGTGCCGCTTCGCATATGAGGAGTTCTTGTTTTTGGGCCACGTCATCAACAAGTCTGGAGTGCGCCCCGACCCTCAGAAAACTGCGGCCATCTCCAAGTTTCCTCCGCCCGCTGACAAGAAGGCAGTGCGTAGATTTCTCGGACTTTGCGCCTATTACACGCGCTTCGTCAAGGATTTTTCACGGATCGCTGAGCCACTGACGTATCTCACGAAGGCCGACGTCGAGTTCAAGTGGGAGACTCCGCAAGTCGAAGCATTTGAAGAACTGAAGCGATGCCTGCAATCGCCGCCAATACTTGCGCATTTCGACGAAAACGCCGATACTGAAGTCCACACCGACGCAAGCAGTGTAGGACTCGGCGCCGTGCTTGTGCACAGGACTGACGGACTAGAAAGGGTTGTAAGTTACGCTAGCCGGTCGCTATCGAAGGCGGAAGAAAATTATTCCACAACCGAAAAGGAGTGCCTCGCCATCATCTGGGCTACATCAAAGTTTCGCCCCTACCTCTATGGCAGGCCCTTTAAAGTTGCGAGCGACCACCACGCCTTGTGTTGGCTAGCTAACTTGAAGGATCCTTCAGGTCGCCTCGCACGATGGAGTCTGAGACTTCAAGCATTCGACATCACCGTCGTTTACAAGTCCGGGCGAAAGCACTCTGACGCCGACTGCTTGTCTCGCGCACGTTGCGCAAATCATGAATGTAAAATAAATATCAGGAACGCAAAAGTAAGCGAGAAAGGTTCGCCACAGATTCGTAGTGCATGCTCGCGATAAAGTGCAAAGCTTGATTTTAGGTTCGCTTGCTCTCTGGACTGAAAAGATCGTGCAGAGTTTGCGCCTTCGCCGAACGAAAATGTGTTAAGGCAACAACAATGAGAAAGTGCGCGCCGGCTGCGCATTTATCCGCATGTACAGCGGCAACAGCTGATCGAGCAAGTCGGTGCGCTGGTGCGGGCCGTGTTAAACGTACCAAACTGAGCAGGTTGTAATATTTCGGCAATCCTGGCGAGGCCAGCGTGACGTATCCAACTTCGCCGGCCGCTGTCTCACACGCTCGAAACACCGGACTATCTATCCGCGCCTTAACAGTGACTCAAAGCAGCAGAAACGTGCTTGTACTTTTCCGATCATCCAACAGTGCACGAATACTTCGGTTCCGCGACCAATGGGTTCAAGAATACATTGGTGATTTTCATCAGAATCTCGCGCCAGATGTTTGCACACACCGTGCGACCACTTCAGCCTCATTACCCACTGTGCCTCTCTCAGATCGGCTAAAATGATTTGGTCGGCGTAAGCTACTCGCTTTCCTTCCACAAAACAGCGCAAACCGGCATCACACTGCACGAAAATCATCAAACTACTGTGTACTGTACACCAAACACAGCGGTTTCGGCGACGCGGAGACCTCCGTAAGACACCGTAACCTCCGTATAACCATGTTGCACAGTGCAGCCAGACGCGGCCAATTTTCGCAGCGCCCCCTGCAGTTCATTTGAGTTGCGAATAGGGCCTCCCTCTGTATGTTTGTATAATCTCCATTTGTAACCTTACTATTGTGCACAATTAAAAGGACTCTCTCTACATGAGCTGATTGTGCTTTCAAATACGGATATAGCGGTCCACAAAAACTGGGCATGATGCAAGTAGCGCAAGCTCACATTTGTTAGTGTGGGAACCCCCTGCAGCGCCACGCCTTCTGCGCAATTGACGCGAGCGTGTATAGGCCGTTTCACATGGCGCGATTTTCACACAGCTACACAGCGAATTCTAGGGTGCCTCGATGCCCAGCGCATCGAGGCGCCCTAGCGAATTCCGTCGCTCAGCGACCGCCGCGACTTCGCGGGCTCTCCGCGACGGGATTGCAACATGTTTACAGCGGCTATAATGGGGTCTCATTCTAGCCACTGTAACATGTTGGTATTTCCGTCGCTGAGTCGCAGCGATAGGCGCGATGTGGGCGGAGCAACGTGACGTAACAGCAAGCGCCGCGAAATAGGCACTTTCCTGTTTTACCGCGTGTTGGAAGCTCAGCGGAGCAATGTCGCGCACCAATTTCAGTGATGTTTTAAGAGAGCGTACCCACCAGCGCCTGTGGCTCAGGAGCTTCATGAACAATTTTTGTTTTCTCGAGCTCACACAATTCGTTTAAAATGAGAAGCTGCACGGTATCCAGGTCAGGAGCAGACGCCGCCTTCAACCTACGGCACGTACCCACTTGATCGTCACCGTCGTGAACCTCTTTACCGCTACAAATTGTGCCAGGTGCTTGCACACTCAATGGTCGCTTCTTCTGCAGAAGCATATACTCCTCCAGGAGAAGAGTTGTGGCTTCGACGGGGTACCGCAACAACGGGGTACTAAACGAAACCACCCCATTCTAGCCACCCTAGCCGCACGCTCATACTAAGTTTATTCTAGGCACTGTACTCATACTGTTCATACTTGCTGTGTCGTGTAGCGTTTCACTCGCTGCGGTTGCAGACTAAGCGATCGTAAAGTATAAACGCGTTTAAACATTTAAAAAATAGTGTACTCATTCTATTTTCAAATACTAATAAGAAATTTAATATATGGCTAGTTTCCACGTTGTTTTTATTTAGCCATATTCGCAGACGCATGTGAAAGCTCTCAGCGAAAATCGCTGTGCGACGTGCGTGGCAGAACGATTTTTTTCGCCCCAATCGCGCCATGTGAAACAGCCTTATGCCGAATCCAACACGTCCCGAGGAGGCACAAAAGACAATCCTCGCTGCCCAAGCAGGGGATACTGTGGTAACTGACACCACCAGGGGGCGCGCGATGTACAATAAAAACATGGAGGAAGGAAAAAAAACTCCATGAATAAAAAGCAGAGCGCATGACCTGTGCGTGCGGTCAGTATGCTTACACTAGAGTGTACTAGAATATGGTCGAGTGGGACGAGCGGCTGGGGCGGAGCATGCTTTGCAGTGAGGCGCCCGACGTGGAAAAATACTGGGGCGGCGCTGCGGTCGAAGTGGATTGGGCCGCATCAAGGTCGCGCCGTTGGAAACTGCTGGCGATACTGCTCGGCAGGGTCATTCGTACTACTTCGCGCGCTGGTATTTGCGTTCAGACCGATCAAATGGGGTTCATAATTGCATATGACATGTATTTATGCCTTAAGAACAAATTCCTTTTCTTTTATTTATTTTTTATTATTTTTTAATGTCACTCGGTGATTGCGCGTGCATTGCGGCCGCAGTGTCGGCTTTTATTCTACTATGTTATTGTACGGTTCCCTTTGGAGAAAAAATATTTTTCTCGTTCTTCAAGCAACATGTATCTCGTGTGTGTATTGTTGCGCATATAGTTTTCTATCAGTAGGTCTTGCGAAACGCAGACGAAGCAACATATGTAACCTTCCTGCTTGCCGCTTCAAACAAGTAAAGCATATCTGCCCCATCCGGCGTCTTGTACTCAGATTTACGGGAAGCATTGTTATAAATTAAAAAAAAACAGTAAACTGCAGCGCAACATTCCATTCAAGTTTCCGCCTTTCTCGCGTAACAGAATTCGGAGTAATTGGTACGGGGTCATTTATTGCAGTCGGACCTCGAGCGCCGAAAATGGTTTTAGTTAACCATTCTATATGCTAATCTTTGGCCGTAAGCCGTACGTGGAATTTTTTTTCCAGTCGATACTTCAAAAAAGAAAGAAAGCCTGCGCGATAGCCTGATTAGTGCCTATATCGTGGATACGGCGTTGCGCTGCTAATTCTGGAGCTCGCGGGTTCAGTCCAGGTCGCGGAATTCGATGGGAACGAAATGGAAAAAGACTCGTGTACTTCTATTTAGGTGCGCGTTAAAGGTACCCCAGGTGGCAAAAACTAAACCGGGTGCCTCATAATCATATCGTGGTTTTACCACGTAAAACCCAAGAATTTGCTTATATTAAAAAAAAGAAAAAAAAAGCAGGTGGCTGCGTTATTCGGCTTATTTCTGGGGGTGTAAACAACATCAATTATTCTCGAGTCTGATTTCCGAGAAAAACATGTTACGCTTATCCTATATTTCATGCGTAAATGTAATGCCGTTCCCAAATGTATGACCGCTCAACTCTGCTGCTTGTATATTATAAACGACTGCGTTCAGTTATCCGGTGCACTATAATCACAACTATAATGAAACAATTAAAGGAACGACATGTCTCACATACACGTAGAGATACGTGCAGATCTGTTGCGTTCGTTGAAGAAGTGTGGTACCCCATGGGGCACTCAGTTTTAATAGGTTGCAAACATGGTGAGACTGTCAAAAATTCTTGTCTGAGTCAAGTTAGCAGATTTACAGGCTGCCCCAAAACGGGGCGTTTATATTGAATGAGAGCTAGGAACTTGTTAATCAGGACTTATTAACACCCATCCATTAATTCTCTCAGGAACTGCGCTTTTGCGCAACAGCCATGACTCTCCGGCAGCAAAATCATTCGGAACAACAGTCCTCACTTGCATGCAGTCCCCTTTGAGATTTCAATAGTGCTGTTTTGCGTTACATTCGAACGGAAATGACTATTCGGCGTCGTACAGTATAATAATAACACTTGCACACACATGCACGCACGCACGCATATATAAGATGGTTTAGCCTGCTATGAATAGTATTTCTGCGGATGAGTTTTATTTCCAGTATTCACTAATAAGTGTGTTTGTTACTGCAAACACGTGCGCTTATTCCGGCCGGGAGTTCTCACTTTTTCAATTATTGCATTTAGAATATTTATTTTTTCCCTTACACACACATATATATATATATATATATATATATATATATATATATTGTATATATGTCTATGTACCGTTTGATTTAATTACCTAGAACTACGTTGGTTATTCTCCGCGCCACGCATTTAATAAACCTGGTTTAATTCACTCTAATATTGTTTTCTTCGATCATTGTCCCTGATCAATATCCACCAACAAGAAGCGCGTGTAAAATGACACGATATCAATAATAAAATTTTCTTATGTAGCCTTCATGGCACGGAGATACCAGTTAGTTTTAGAGGACAGTGGTAAAAACAGCAGTTCACCTGGCTAAACTACATTTAGCACCGGCCGTCAAGACTCATGGGCGCATCAAAGCAACTAAAACATTTAAAAAATGTACTGCACAGAGGTTCTGCGAGAAAAACTGGGCGTGCGCCAGCGTCCGCGTAGCGAACGCGCGCTCGCTAGCAGACGACGCGCTTGACAACGACAGCAAAATTGAAGACGTCGCGTTGTATAATCTATGCCTCAAATGTCTCAATGGTCGAGTGGGCCGAACGGCGCTCTGCCGCTGAGGCGCCGCGTGTGGAAAAATAGTGCGAGGGCGCTGCGAGCGAACTGGATTGGGGCGGAGACGTGCTCCGCGGCATATTCAACGTACTTTCGCTGCGGGCGCCGAGGCCGATTGCGCATAGTACGCTCTTAAAATAGTGCTTTATTTCAACTGCAAATTTATGTTTAAACCATTTTGCCAAACATATATATTTGAGGCATGGATTATGCAACGCGACGTCTTCAATTTTGCTGTCGTTGTCAAGCGCGTCGTCTGCTAGCGAGCGCGGGACGCCCAGTTTTTCTCGCAGAACCTCTGTGCAGTACATTTTTTTTAATGTTTTAGTTACTTCGGTGTGCCCATGACTCTTGACGGCCTGTACCAAATGTAGTTTTAGCCATGTGAACTGCTGTTTTTACCACTGTCCTCTAATAGTAACTGGTATCTCCGCACTATGAAGGCTACGTTGAAAATTTTATTATTGATACGGTGTCATTTTACGCGCGTTTCTTGTTGCTGGATATTGATCAGGGACAATGATCGAAGAAAACAATATTAGAGTGAAATAAACCAGGTTTATTAACTGCGTGGCGCGAAGAATAATGTGTTTCTAGGTAATTAAAGCAAAGGGTACAAGGTACATAAAAAAATAACAAATCTTCGAAATGCAATAATTGAAAAAGTGAGAACTCCCGACCGGGAATAAGCGCACGTGTTTGCAGTAACAAACACACTTACTAGTGAATACTGCAAATAAAACTCGCATTCGCAGAAATAATATTCATAGCAGGCAAAACCATCTTATATATATATATATATATATATATAGAATGGCCGCTTTAGGCTATGGGATCAAATATCTTTGTACGCATTTTTTATATTATTGTCTAATAAAATTCCCCTTTGATTTGATTTAATTAACTAAAACCGTTTTCGGCGCTCGAGGTCCGACTGCAATAAATGACCCCTTAACGATTACTCCGCATTCTGTTACGCGAGAAAGGCGAAAATTTGAATGAAATGTTGTGCTGCAGCTTTTTTTTTTCTACAATACTTCCCGTAAATCTGAGGACAAGGCGCCGGATGGGCAGCTATGTTTTATTTGTTTGAAGCGGCAAGCAGGAAGGTTGCATATCTTTCTCCTTCTGCGTTTCGCAGGACCTACTGATGAAAAACTTTATGTGCAACAATACACACGAGAGATACATGCTGCTTGAAGAACGAGAAAAATATTTTTTTCTCCGAAGGGAACCGTACAATAACATAGCAGAATGAAAGTCGACACTGCGGCCGCAATGCACGCGCAATGACCGAGCGGTATTAAAAAAATAATAAAAAATAAATAAAGAAGAGAAAGAAAGTAATTTATTCTTAAGGCATAAATACATGTCATATGTAATTATGAACCCCATTTGAGCGGTCTGAACGCAAATACCAGCGCGCGAAGTAGTACGAATGACCCTGCCGAGCAGTATCGCCAGCAGTTTCCAACGGCGCGACCTTGATGCGGCCCAATCCACTTCGACCGCAGCGCCGCCCCAGTATTTTTCCACGTCGGGCGCCTCACGGCAAAGCATGCGCCGCCCCAGCCGCTCGTCCCACTCGACCATATTCTAGTACACTCTAGTCTGAACGAATTCTGGACACTGGTTCACCCTGTACTTATGGTATTCCACTCACTTCGACAATACTAATTTTATGGCTTGCATTGCCATTCTATATATCACCGACGTTACTGTAACTCGCCTGCGCTTATCGCTGTTCTTATCGCTGTAACTCGGCTGCGCTTATCGCTCTCCTGTGCTTATCGCTGTTGCCTTTGTAGATCAGGTTCATCTTGCTTTCACGCCATCCATTCGTTTTAATCACATACTAGGCCCGTAAGACCGCTTCGCCACCTGGCGATTGCTAATGAAACTCGAGGGCTGTGGAGACACGCTCGCGGTATGGTGGCTAGAAGGCATCATACTCGTGGCGCTCATCTGGCCACTTTCCTATTCTACCGCCGTGGTCGCCACCATCGCAACTCGCAGCCGAAACAAAAGCAAGATCAGCCACCGGTACTCGTCTCTGCGGCGTGTTTCGTTGGTTATTCACCGCACACATTTGTTAATATTGAAAACTGCGCTGCCTACAAACAGTTGCACTAGTCATAGTTGTTAGCGCTGGCCGCTGGGCGCCATGGCGCGCAATATCTCGCGCATCGTGTTACTGACTGACTGATCAGGTGGTGAATTTTGATCCATGCCGTCCCATGTACTAGTGCACTCTCCTGATGCGCATCTGCACGCCGTGTCATTTGCATCCGCTAGCGGTATTGTTCCTGCAATTTCCATAACACGCCGCGGCATTTTTCTATGAAGGCCATGGCTTCGCTGTTCAAAAACAAGCGATGCACACTTGAGAGAGCGGAGAAGTTCATCAGCCCCGTATATTTCACGGATGTCAATCTGTACGGGAAGATCTACCCGGAGGCTAAAGATTTGACCAGCCTGGCCGTGTGGTCGACTCCTGATCGCGTGCCGTTTCTTGAAGCTTCTCAGCGACCGGACTACGTCAAGACCTGTGTCGGCGCTCAGTTTGGACCGACGTGGACAACCTGTTGGTTTAAGGTACTCGTGTCCTCATTGCATTGTCTGTTTGGCTACATGTGACCGGTTTGCAAGTTGTTCTGCCTTAGCAGGAGGCGTGAGCGAGTTGTGAAACTTTTCTTCGAGTACACAATTACCGTTAAATTGAGAATAGTGCAGAAATTAAAAGAAATCACGAAACTATATCCACGCAAATCCATAGGCAAATGCACACCATTAAAGCTTAAAAGTGTAAGGTAAATGAACCATACCATCACACACAATGTTAGCGATGTAAACAGGGAAGTCCCTTAGGAGAGAAAGCAATTAAGGGACGTATTCTGCGACGAGCACTTTCCGCGATAGTATTGCCTCGGCCAACAGGCGCGCGCTGATTGGCTGGTTGAGCACTACGTCACGCAACGATAGTATCATCAAAGTAATCGTCGCAGAATACGTCCCTGAGTGCAAGCCTGGAGGTAGCAAAAAAATAAGTATCATATGTTTGATTAGTGCAGATCATGTGAGAAAGCTGTTGCACCAGATGTTTATTAAGTAGATGCTTGCTCTGGCCGGCGGTATGACGACTCCTGTAGGAGACGATTATTCACTTGGAAGAAAAGAAAAAATACTTGCAGATGTATAGTGAAGTATTGCAGGGTAGAGGTTGGAGACACGATTTGGTCATGAAACAGCCACCAGAGGCTTCACCCTTTTTTTGCGCATGTTTGTTTCAGCCATCATGGTGAACACACATATCTTGCCATGGCCAAATATTTAACGAAATCAAAATACCAGAGTCCTGCTTTGATCAAAAATGAAACTGATTTCTATTAGAAACCTTGAACATATGCTTGCAGCTAGTGATGCACAATGGGAAGTGTTTTTCATGCAACATTCTGTCATTATCCTGATTGTCGGAAGGAACACGATCGTGGCATTTTTGTTGCTTTGTTTGAATAGATTGTGATCGACATTCCAAACAAGTGGTGTGGCAGAGAAGTCCACCTACGATGGGACTCCGAAAGCGAGGCGCTTCTTTTCACAACAGATGGGAAGCCTCTTCAAGGGCTCTCAGGTAATGTCCACTGTCAAGCAAGAAATCACTTTGCTGGAGCTCACTGGCTGACAGCTGCCCATTCAAGCAAACTTTAAATTAAGTTAGGATAACGTACTACAGGCAAGCCTCCTCCCCCCCCCCCCCCCTACTCAGGTAAAATTCCTTGTGGGCCAAGAAAAGACTGCCTGCACGGAAAGAGACCACACCTGCACATAGGCATCAGCTCGATCGCATCTGACTCTAAAAAATATGATTACGTGTCATAGTTGGAAGAAAGGAAGAGGAGAATTCTGCTTGCCACACATGCGACGACTGACGCCTGAAAAACGGCCAGCAAGGAGGGTGCAGCAGTGACTATTATTGCAATTTACTCGAGACATTGCAAGTTACATCATGAATGCATGCCGCTAGCTGACAGGATAGGTCATTGAGCCCACGCCCTCTTCTTGTTGCATCGCTAGTGCGTTGCACGTGGCGGCTTCTTTCATCACTGAGCCATACTCCTTCACCACCCCCTCCTGAACAACTTCGCAGACACAACTTTCATTTGTCAGAGGATAATTGCCATGGCCTGTCAATGTAAACAGCTGCGGTTGACAAGCCCGCTAAGGTGGCCCGGAAGAGCATCAGTGCAGTGGCTTAAACATAAAAACCATGTCTTAAATGACATGTGGGTCTTTTTTTCTTTCTGTTTTCTGCAGCGTTCAGAAACTTAGTAAAGGAAGCGCAGAGCATCACAGTTAGTGTGCAGAAGTGGTGATGTGTAGCAGTAACAGTGAATATGGCTGCATCATTTTTACAGACAGGTATAATAAATGAAGAAAGCCATTTAAGTTGAATAAAGAGAAAGCGTTAGGAAACATTTATTTCAAACTCACATTCAAGCCGTCGCCATACTTGAATATAAATACAAATTGCACTTTTCTGTTAACGACACTGTTAGAATCCCTTAAATCTGTTCTCACTGCTGGATCAGACGGATTAGGCCTGTAAGAATATATTGCAGATAAAGAATTCAAAAAGAAATGCTGCTGGCAGAACACTGTCCTGAAGCTTGCAGTTCAAGGGGATGTCGCTCATAGCTTGAAATGCTTCCATGCTGGCTTGTTAAAAATCCACAAGGCTTGTCATTATGGTCTGTTAATTTTTTTGTGTAGTAAGGAAGAATTCGGAGGAACATTTCAGAGGTGATGTGAGCTGACACTTTGGCACGACTCCTGTCCACACCTTCCGGACAGTTTATTCATTTATTTATTTCATTACCTTCAATGCCCGAGGGTGTTACAGAAGGGAGTGGGAGAAAAAAAAAATACATGATTGTTGTGATTGTTAGTGGCTAGTATATACAATAATAATTGTCGACAGCGGATTTAAATGCAGAAACACTTGGAATGGTGACGATGGAGGTGTGCAGGTGGTTCCATTCCTTTGATGTCTTTGGCAAGAATGAATCAGAAAATAAGTTAGTATGGCAAAAAGGGATTTCAACTTTATGACGGGGATTAGTACGACAAGACAAATATGATAGCTCATTAAGAAGTTCATTTTCCAGATGTGGATTATGAAAAATCTTATGAAATAAGGATAAACGAAACACTTTTCTACGCAGCAAAAAGTTAGGAAGCCTTAAAATGTGGTTCATCGATGATACACATGAAAAGCAGGAGTAATTTGACAGAATGAAATGCATACTACGGTTTTGTACTGATTCTAATTCGTTATTAAGAAATTCTTTACTGGGATCCCACAAAGCACATGCATATTCAAGCTTAGACCTTACCAGTGTTTTGTATAATGTTAATTTAAGAGAGGATGGTGCCCTTGAAAAGTTGCGGTGTAAGAAACCTAACGTGGCGATTAGCATTGTTAACGATGTATTTAACATGGGTTTGCCATCAGGTGCCGACAAGGTTAGCAGTCAGGTGAACACCTAGATACTTATACGTGGTAACCTCGTCTATTACAGAGCCATCAATGTGATAAAAGAGGAGGGTTACAAGTAGAAGGTTTTCGGGAGATTCTCATTACTTTACACTTTTTAACATTCAAATGCATTTGCCATGCATTGCACCAGTTAGTTATAGCGTTGAGGTCAGATTGAAGGGCTGCAAGATCAGCAGTTCAGGAGCGGTGAATCTTAGAGATATGGCTCAGTAACGAACTGCAAGGCTTCGAGAATTGCTAGAAACTCTGGCTTTGGCTAATGAATTTCATGCGTTTGTTGTACGCAGAAGGTTGTACAAAGGACTGCTCATCTTGTTTGTTGTCACTAGCATGGCGCAAGCGCCACACCCAACATCACTAATGCGCTTGGCTATATAGCCACCAACATGCACCAAGCCTGAGTAAGCAACAGAGGTTGGTGGATTTTGAGAATGTTTTCGCAAAACTTCTAGTTCTTCAATCACATCTTGATGAATAGCTGCAATCGCTTCTACGACGTCTCCGCTATGAAAGTCTGTCTCTTTTGATGACACTGCCTTTTCCTTCACAATGAGGGTCAAATCTGCTGTGACAGCTCTTGCGCCCAGCGCGTCGTTTCTTTTGCACACAACCCTCAGTTTTCCGAACAGTGCCCCTATAGGATCACTGTTGAATTTTTTGGTGAGGATATAGTTGACGCGTCTTCTTAGCTAAGAAGAAATCGGACTGTCCGAGCAAACAATGTTAGGCCTAACGTTAAGAGACGGGGAGAGAGTGGTGTGATTCATAGAGCAAACGGGAATAGCCGATATTCTAATTGAAGTCCAACGGGCCCGCGAAGCGGCCGATAGGCTAGGCCTTTCGGTCCCAACGTGGGAGCGGCCCGCTTCGGGCTAGGAATCTAGCGTGACCCAATGGACCAAAATAAAGTTTTTCCATCCATCCATCCATCCATTAAGAGAAAGAAAATGGAGCTGAGCAAGCCATGTAATGCATAGGATAGATAACCGGTGGACCATTAGAGTTACAGAATGGATACCAAGAGAACGGAAGCACAGTCGAGGATGGTAGAAAACTAGGTAGGGTGATGAAGTTAGGAAATTTGCAGGCGCAAGGTTGGAATCAGCTAGCGCAAGACAGGGGTAATTGGAGATCACAGGGAGAGGCCTTCGGTCCTGCAGTGGACATAATTAGAGGGTGATGATGATGATGATCATGTGCTTCCTTGCGAGGTTCCCAGCTAGTTTCACAGTCATTCTCTTCTGGTGTTCGTGGAGCTTCTGCACGTATGGGCCACTGATCGCGCTTGTGCTGTCTGTGAGCTCGCATTTCAGAAATTGACAGCTCACAATTTTTAGAACCTGGCAGGGAACAAAGCTTAAAAAATTGATCGTTCATCATTGTGACGATCTTTCACTGCTGTTCATAACGAGCTGTTTCCCATGAGTCTGAATATAGTTGCGTTTGCAGAGTAGTTATCAGCAGCAATGCGAATGATTATAAAGCCGCATTCCTCAACTGAAGCGATGACATCCTTCGTCCTTGGAAACAACTCTCTCCCGCTGAGCTGTTTCGTGAAATAGTAGGAACATGTTCTCTTGTACAAGGTGGTTAGTCCAGGGAGCTTAAAACATAGGACTCTGTTAGCAAGGATTTCAATCATGTTGCGCAGCGCACCATTTTCAGGCTTGTACCCAATGCCAAATACTGTGTCATGATCGTATATGCGCTTTGGCTTTATTGCAGCCTCATCGATTATTAATGCAGCCATGTGCTGCTTGTAGCTGAGTGGAGAAGCCTCGTGAGTCAGGCTTTCTTTCATTGCACTACTCATTCCCGAAGACGTTGAGCTGGGACCGACGTAACGCTGCAGTGTGCTCTTATGTGGCAGTGTCAGCAGCTCAGCTCGGACATAATCATAGCCTTTGGGTGAAAGAAAGCACCATATGATGCACTCTCTGATGATTTCTTCAGGGTTAAGATTGGAACTTTTGATAGGTTTCTGTTTGGTGAAGCAGAACTACGGCTTTTTTCTCACCTTTCTCAGCGTTGGCGGCAATTTTTATGATTGATTAGTAGAGCTTGTGGCTACCGTAAAAGTTGACCACACTTCTCTCTGCTTCTAGCTGCTGCTGGGCTTTCCAGCGTGTGGAGTGATGGTATGCTACCTGTTACCGAAGCCTTGCTACCAGTAAAATGTGCCCGACTGGCTTGCTGTGCGTCATTACTTGCTGTTTGTTTGCATGTACTAGTTTTCTGCTTGGCTTCCACTTCTGATGACTCCAAAATAGCATCGGGAACCAGTTTTCTTATTTTGTATTCGCTTACATAGTCGCTAAAATGAAAATGCTTGCTGCAAACTACAGTAGAGGGAGGCCTGTTATTAATGATGAGATTTTCCCGCTAAATGTTCTTTTGCCACTTTGCACATTGTTCCTCATGAACAGGGAATCGGTGAAATGACACGCAGGCTGTTTTTCCATACCACGACAGGACAATAAGCGTGTTCCCCGGCTGTCACTTCTGTCAGAACCTGCAGTGTCCTTCTCTCCCCTATTATCCCGTTGTCTAAAGCTTTTGGCAAGGGGATCACAGTGTGGCTTTGGCTACTGCCTTAACTCATGCATCAGTGATACCATGTGAACCAGCACCACCCCACGTTTCGTAACATACAGATGAGTCGTCGTAAACAAAGCGTGAAAAAAGATTGATGGTGTTCTACTCCAGATAATTCAGTCAGTCAATAAATTAACCAATCAAACAGTGCTATTTGTACAATGTTCAGAAAGTAGATGTATACAAAAATATTAGGACCATTTGGGGGGGGGGGGGGGCAACTTTGCCGCTAGTCTCTGGTCTAATACAAAGAGGTCACTGCAGGTCAGCCACAAGAAAGCAGTACGTCTTCATTTAACAAGAAATCATTCAGTAAAATGTAAGGGATTGGTCAACGATTGTGAAGAAATGATTTATGATGTTTGATTACAAAGATAAAAACACTTATAAGTAAGCTGTCCACAAATGAAGCTGTCTTTGTAATCAGAGGCCAAAGGCAGGGCTGTTGTACACAGATGGAAATTAATCCGTTTCTTGTGCTTGCGTTTCTTGTGACCAACGACAACTCGTCGCCAGGGCCAAGAGGGCAGTCGAAGCCAGAGGGTTCCTGGACTAGGGAACCTTCCCACCTCGGGGTGATACCGTGCCTCGCTCGGGACACTGTTTCAACTATAAACGTTTTTTTCTCTCTCTTGTGTTTGCACGTTCACGCTCAACTCTAAATTATGTGTTCTCCAATTCCTGTACTTGATTACTCCAAACAGTGAAGCACCCCTGTAATAAAGCATAAATGTCAACTTTGACTAGTTTATCATAATAGTATTCTCATTTTTTAGGGCTTCTTTACTACTTTTGTGATGGCTCCAATAATTATATGCAATTTTATTTGTGTTCAGTTTAGCTGTCAACGGATTTAAAAAAGAATGCAAACACTTTCGCCAACCGATATTTCAGACTGCAGAAGTTTCTGCAACTTTTTCATCAATTCATCGATGAACTTCACGAATATTTATATTTGTCTGTGGCACAAATTATTTAAGCTGAAAATGTAGAGCAAATATCTTATACACAGCGTCTTTCCAGAAGAGTCTGTGGAACTTGAATAGTAAATGTCTTGAGTCATAAAATTTATATATATATTTTTTTCAAATTATATCGTCTGTACCAAAAAATTTTCAAATTTTGAAATGGCCAGGTCTGATAAAATGAAATTGAGCTCCTTAATTGATTCAGAGAACAGTCTGCACACTGCATCCGTTACTTAACCTCAATTCAGTGGTGCAATTAATCTTAGGTGCATCATCCCAAGGCATAAGCTCCTGAGGTTTTGTTTTGCTTGTAAGTTAAGGCCAGCTAAAGGGTAGTTTTTTTCTTGTCAGTGGAAAGGAAGATTGGCTATGTACACATGTGAAGTTCTTGTATCTTTCAGGTGGAGTGAGTCATCAGGAGCGACATAGCTTCACAATCACACCATCCGCAACCGTGTCTTGCCTGCACCACGAGTTCTTCATAGAGATGGCATGCAACCACCTTTTTGGAGCTGGTAATCCCACCATGATTAGCGCACCTGACCCCAAGAAGATGTTCACACTGAAGAAAGCAGACATTGCCGTTTATGACCGAGAAGTAATTAGTCTTTATGTTCAATCTCAAGTCATAAACTGTCCTGTACTTTCTAATAAAAGTGTCTCGTTACAGCCATGGTTGAAAACATAAAGTAATTGAGTGCATTGTTGCCTTGGACACTACTATAGTCAGGTACAACTTAAGAAGGCAGGAGAGGCCCCGCCCAGGTGACCGAAGCGCAGCAGCCGATGGCCTCCGCGAGTAAAGAAATAGTCCTGCTGACGTGACTCGGCCCAAGCGCGGGCTGCGATGTTCTCCGTCGGCAGTGACACCAGCCGTCCGGCTCATGACGTCAGTCTAGCGTGCGCCCCCATTGGTGGAGGCTCGTATGCATCTGCCTTTGAGGGGCCAAATGCTGCTGCCTTCTAAAGTTGTACCCGACTATAGCTTGTCTTACCTCCTACTTCAATGGGAACAGGAAGTAGATGACCAATTCCCATGATGCACCATTTGAATTAGGCACGATTGTGCAATGCTACATTGGACTGACGAGGCGAGAGCTTGGGGCATGCCTTCTTTGTTAAGACTACAGCATTGCTTTACTTTTTTCCCCAACAGGTTGATGCCCTCATCACCGACCTGCAGCTCTTGACTGAGATGGCACGAGAGTTGCCCAAGGATGGCATCCGTTCATATGAGGCAATGTACACTGCCAATGAGATAGTTAATTGCATTGACATGAATGACAGGTTTGTAACTGTGCATGACTTCTTTTTGCAACAATAATTTTCTACTGCGTGTGCTCTTAAAAGGGCCCTTCAATGATTCTTGAACATGGCAAGCCAGCTCTCAGTTTCTGGATACTGCTGTAATGAATACTTGAGTGAAAAATCCATCAGAACCCATCTCATGATGAACGTCAACGAATGTGTGATTAGCACTGACGCTACGTCGAAACACACTGTATTGCCACTGCAAAAATGCATCATGAATGAGACGTGTATGCAGCCAAGCTCCTCTCTCGTGCTTCCCCCTGTGACGTGCTGCGCCACCTAACATTGCTCTCACGAAGTTCACGCTTGGCATGTGAGTGAACGTATATTCAGACGACCGTCTGAATATACTATAGTGGACAAAAAGATATGATGTTGTTACTTGTAGAAAACTTATTACCCGTGTTTCTGAGCTATTAGGTGCGGTGTATTTTCGATAATGTCTAACAGGTGTACACTGCTGCAGCCAAAGGGGCGGAGATGGAGAACGTTTTGTTCATTGACAGTGCCATAAAGTTCCAGTTTCCACTTTGATCATTTCGTTGTGCTTACTGTCATTTACATTTCCGAGTTTGTGTATGAGTGGATGTGTGTTAATCTTTCTTCTTTTCTCTCCTTTATCTGTTGTGATATATTAAACCTGCAATAGCACCCCAAGCCTTTCACTTGGCTATCTTTTCTAGTTACCATTAAAATTTCTTGCACAGTGTGCATGTATTAAAATACATGCACACTGGTTTATGAATGCGGTTTCTTTGTTATATGTATATGGAACACACAAGAAGCGTGCACCATGGGTGAGCTTAACGGTGCAAATAACATAACATGCCAAGAGTGTTCAAGGCTAGTGGTCTGGCTTAATGCAGTACCAACTTTCGGAGCAGTTTAACTCGGAGGATCCAAAATGCAAAATTAGGCATTTGTGATAGTGGATTCAAAGTGAATTCGAAGTGAATAGTAATTTGGGAAAAATATTTTCGAATATCGAATAGCTGTTGTGCAAAATAAATGGCTGCAAACTTGTTCATGGGAAATACTGCGTATTGGAATTGATGACTTGTTCTGTGGAAGAATGACACCAAAATTTAGTGCAGTAGATCTTAGTAACTAAATGTCAAAGATACAAAGAGGTTAATGAATAGCAGAGCATGATGCAACTGCCTTTGTGCATGTAGGAAGTTAATGAGATGAACACAAAAGTGAACATCTTTCAAGGATAGAGAACAGTCCGGGCCCACAGATACATGGCATGTTTCAAAAGCATAAATCACAACTTCCATGATCGGTCTTTTGGCACTTAGACCTCTGCTACCCACCATGGCTTCTACAGGCACCGAATATACAATCAAGCGAAGGTCTTAAAAGGAAAAGCGGCGTTTCCACACTACCAGTGAAACAATTAGCATTACATCAACTATTTGACAAGTATCAATACTCTATTTACGTCTACACGGATGGTTCTGTTAACAAAGAATGTGTGACGGCTGCTTATGTTGTAACTTTTAAGCTTGTAGTGCAGCTCAGAACGAGCAAAAAGGAAAGGTAGAAGGGGTAATGAAAAGGACCAGAGAACAGGGCTCTCCCTGTTCTCTGGTCCTTTTCATTACCCCATCTACCTTCCTTTTTGCTTGTGCTGAGCTGCGCTAGAAGCTTAAAAGTCATGACATACCAACTCACCCAAACTGCTAGGCTTATGTTATACCATCCTTACAGGTGGAGTACGCTTTTCGGCTAGGATGCATACACACGCAAAGTGCCTCGAGCGGCCAGTCGTGCAGCAATTCTGCATGTATTCGCGGGCTTCTTTCACGCTCGGAAAAACACATTTATGTAGCACGTATTGAGCAACAGAAAGCTGTATTGGGAGTTTTTCATGTTGCTCCACAATTTTCTCATTGACACTTTGATAATTAGAACAGTACTTCTCGAGTTAGATAATTAATTACAATTACCTAATTAAATCTCAGTAACGAAAAAATTACTGGCGGCTACTCCACTGTACTGGAAACAATACGCTCTAGGTTTCCTTCGCGTTACGCTGTTCCTCTTTTTTTAAACCATGCTGGGACACCCTGCATATGGAGTGAAAGAGAAATTTTGTCATCCACCCAACAGTAGCCAAAGCTACAAAAAAGGAAGCAGTCGATTAACTCACCTTCGCTCTGTAATCTGCTAGTCTCCTGCTGGTTAGCTAAGATGGTAGAGCAATTGCCTCAGAAAGATGGTTTTCCCAGTTTTGATGGGCCAACTTTTTCTTCAAATGCAAAGCTCTATTTTCTGAGAAGCCTGTGTGGATGTTTCCTTCCTAGCTTCGGCTACATTTCCCTTTCATGATTGTTCCTTCACCTTGCGGGCTGCGACAGAACTTATTCGCAATATGCAGTTAAACCTCGATATAACGAACTTCAGTATAATGAAATTCTTGATGTAACGAAGTATTTAACTTTTTATAACTTCTTGTGCATAGAGCACCATGTATTTTAAACCTCAATATAACGAAGTGTGTTCATGCACAATTTCAATATAACGTAATTTCACTGCTGCGGTGAAGGAATATCGAGGCACTAAATAGAAACTGCCACGGACGTAAATCGTCAAGTGTTTGGATTACGTGCAGCTGCTTGCAAACGCACCCCTCAAATTGCACATCATGGGGCAAAAAGTGGCCGCCGAAGCATAGCGACACCCTCTGGCTGTTCCGTATTAACTCCAAGTGCTGCAAGATTCTATCTCCCCCCCTGTCGTATGCTGTGGGTGCGATGGTTAGTCAAAAAAGGATGGCAGCTTGGCACGCACCGTCGTTCTGTGCAAGCAAGAAGGGAGGGGGCAGGTGGGCATGCGTCTTCTCCTCTAGCTCAGCTGTAATTGCTAAGGCTATCAGCGCGACTGAGCGCATACATTGCCTGTGTGCCTTGTCTTGGAGCTAATCTGCGGCGGGTGAAAATGTTAGCGAGCCGAGATGTACGTGGCTTCATGTGCACTGTCTTCTTGTTAAGTGCTGGAGGTCCCGTAATCTCAAGTTAAGAAGATGCATTAAAGTGAGGGGCAGACAAAGCGTTCGCTCCCCTCTGCCTGTGCTCTTCATGATAACATCTTCCCACTGTGGGCAACAGTATCAGCTGTGGCAGCGGGGTGGACACGAAAGCTTCGCAGGCTTTGCTTCTTCCTGCCGATGCGAAGATATCGTCGGCACGAAACTGTATCTTTGGTCGCTGACTCTCAAATTCAACGAAATGTTTTTTTTTTGTCATTGAAATTACTTTTTTATGATTTCCCAATAATTTGAAAAATTTTACAGTCTGTTCCGCGTTAGAAAAATTCATCGGCGACTGTACTTATTTTCATTAAAAGATTTTTAAAAAGCACTAACTGGACACAGATAAAAAAAGGCACATATACGCACACACATAGGCACTACTTCCAACAATTTATTCTGGAGATCCTGTTGCCACATCACGTTGCTACTATTTGTAGCCCTTTCCTATATTTTTATTGACTTTTTGTATTGCCCTCCTGCTATGCTCTCCATTGAGAGCAGCAGTATTCAACTGTAATAAAAATAAATAAATAAATCCGCCATCAACGTAATCTGATAAAATCAGTGCGCAGAACTGAAAAAATACACAAAGGCTTGACAACCTATCAATTATAAGTAATGCGTGTTGGCGCAACCAGAAAATCAAATTCGTTTGCTGTTAGCGCGATAGAGGGCATGCTTACACACATTTCACCAAGCTTCTTGATCTGTTCTGCTTCGATAATCTCTCTTGTAAGCTGATTCTTGCTTCAGTCAACGATTATGCAGGTGCCAAACGATGGATCACAGAAGCAATAAGAGAGGGGGCACAAAAGATTGAATTTCATTTTAAAGAAATTTAATTATAACGAAGTAAAGTGCCAATTTTCCCAACTTCGTCATATTGAGGTTTAACTATATGCAGTAATTAGGGATGAAGTGAATGTGCTATACAAAACTCACTACAGGCTAATGTGAGGAATTATGGAGCCCACTGGTTATGGAACCCACTCAGCCCACGAGTGCTGTGAAAATGTGGGGTACATGAGCACTAATCGGCCAGATGGCGACCTACCTCTGAAGCACTGACACCTTCCCGGTTTTCTCTCGGGCAATCATTTATACCTATGTCACAAAAACTACATTCATTTGTTATTGATTTAAGTTCAGAAAATTTTAATGATATTTTTGTCATTGAAAATTTGAACATACCAGTGGCACATGCCCAGTGACCCAAGTTCCCGTCAAAGAGATTCATTGAAAAATGGCATGTACACATTGGCTCATTAATCCAAGTTGGCAGGAAACTGATTAGATAGAAAGTCCCCTGAAAGTGCATGAAGTTCCCAAAGAATACTAATCGCATTAACAGTGAGTGGTAGGTTTGTAAGCATCCCGTCGATGGCTTTCATCACCATAAAAGGGTGTTCCTATCTGGAATATAACCGACACATAGACTTATTTTGATAGCTGTTTGTTTAAAAAAATTTACCGACGATCACGATACTCCCTCATTCAAAGTTTGAGTGCAGATCTATACGTGTTTTCATTTCGTCGCATATTGGCTGGCACGGACAATCTGTCTCATGCGGCATGTTGCAAACAGAGCAAAGTGTGGTGCAACTGCCTCGCTAATCGGAAGATCGCGAGAGGCAGTGCGTGGTCGCGATTCACAGCAACCATCGCAGACAGACCTCCGCTCATGCAGCGCTTTGTTTCCGTATATGGTATTGATGGATGCGCTCGCCGTATGCCTTATTGTTCGCGTCATCAGTGAACAGACGATGCGCGCTACTCTGGCGTCATCTTGTAGCCATCGTCACCACAGAGCCTGTCTTGTGTAGCACTCCACTTTCCTCCTCACCCTTTTGCCATACTCTCCTCCGCTTTCCTCCTCATGCTTCTGTTTAACCCTCCTCCTTCACTTTCCTCCTCACGCTCTCTTTGCTATCGCCGTCTTTCATCCCCCCATATGCTCCACGTTTGCTCTGTCATCCTTCGCTGTGCTCAGTTACGCCGAGGCTGCCGACACTTGCCACAGGAATTGGCACTGGGCTCTAAAAATAAATCAATGTTGTTTTTCTGTGTCTGGCTTCTGTGCATCTCATTAATTTTGTGTTCTCAGCGAAGTAAAGAGTCAGGTGAAGTTCAGCATTGTGTAGTGTGTGCTTATCGTTCTTGTCTTGCATCTATTTTGTGCTATGTAAATGTGTTTTATTGCTGAAATGGATGAGCCACTTAGCGATGGGATCTTTCCACATTTTTACATTTCATTAGCCACAACAAATCTCTGAAGTGATGCAAACTTTTATTTCATTCCTAGATGCATTTATTTACACTTTGGAGGGGCTATTTGTGTAAATAGCACCTCCAATGCAATGCAAGTTTCTTGCATTGTACTGTACTCGTAGTGATATCATGTTCACAGTGTGTATTCACGCTGTGAACATGATACTTATGCCATGATACTTATTATAAACTTGTGCCAAAATCGGTCATTTCTCAATGTGTTTGCGATCCAGCACTGTCTGATGAGTGCATTCGTTTTCACTATGTACAAGCCTTCTTATGCAGCAAAGGACCACAGTTTTGCGTAGGCACAAGCTCTGTGCCTTTAAAAGCCCAATAACTCATCTATGTACTACCGATGACACCAGTTTTCCTCGGACTTACCAAATTTACTTAGCAAAAACCCTGTGCCACAACTGACAGCTAGCAGTAAACACTGCGCCCAGCCACCACTAGCCATTCATTTCGGTTCCACAGAAGGATGCTAATAGAGAGAGGGGCACATGTGATTGGTTGGACCATCTGGTTTCAGTTGCGCGAACTGCTCGCAGCAAAGCTTCTATAACTTTGCTATGTTATAAAATTGTTATAATTATGTTATAAAAAATGCATTTAATTACCAAAAGTTAATTCATTTTTACTTTAATTGCTGAAGCATTGTTCACTTAACATGCTCACTTTTGACCTATTCTGTGTTGACTCTATGCTTGTTTTCTTGAAAACAGGGGTTCACTGAAAGCAGCCAAGGAAATAGCCGACCGGTTTTTTGGCCAACGCAACGCAGAGAGCCAACACACCATAGCAGCCATAGGAAACTGCCATATTGACACAGCTTGGCTATGGCCCTATGCTGAGACCAAACGAAAGTGTGCACGAAGCTTCGCGTCTGCACTTCTGCTGATGGAAAAGTTCCCAGAATACACATTTGCCTGCTCACAGGTTAGTTTTACTTGGCCGTGCTATTCTATAACAATAACAGTGCTTGCTGGAACCAGATCAGTTGTGGATTGGGCAACGATAAGTTGGACACCTTGAGATGTTGGCCATACTGGGCTCTAACAACGCTGTTATACCGGCTAATTAGTATTGTGCACACCACTGTTACCTTTTAACCTTTGTGGTGCCCCTCAATCCTACTTGTTGGAACTTTAGTTTGGATGCATTGCCTGCATCTTTAGCATCATAAGAACATGCAGTAGCAGAACAGATTAAGGATTTGAATTTTTTGCGAATCTTCTTGCGTCCGCAAATGTGGACTGCATGCCTGACCTCCTGAACAACCCTCATGTATGGAAACACAATCATTTAACGGGAAGTCAATTGGAATGAAAACAGTGTGCACTAATAAGACAAGGAAGGTAGACTGACTGTGCTGGAAGTGAAGAGAGTTTGCTGTTGGGCTAGTTAGTATGTATTCAGTTTAGAATGAAATCAACTAGCCCACCAACAACCTGCCTAACATAGATGAGCAACATAAATGGAAAAGTCTTGTTGAAGAAATTAATTTTGCATATTTTTAAATGGCCATGGTAACTAAACTTTGCTGCCCTGTATGTTGCCCAATGGGGGGGCTTGCTGAGGTGTCATAGCAACATTCTCTTTTTTACGGTTTGCTAGCCTAATAAGATCTCCATTATCTACATGATGTATCTGTATGAGTGGTGGCGTGGAGCAGAGGTAGAACAATGGGCTTCTAATCTGAAGGTCGTAAGTTCGAATCCTCCTTCAGTCCACTACATTTTCCGGCATGGAGTGGTGCCTGACACTGTCAAAAAAATGTGGTTGATCCCTCTTATATAGGAATCGGTATAGAACACGAAAGTGAAACGTGTCTTCACAGAAGTAGTGTAATGTTTATTGCACATTGATATATAATGTCTATTGGTGTTTTGTGGCTAAAGCGCCCTTAGGCGTTGATGCACCCACGCTGACGCCTGGTGGCACGTCTCCTCCATCACGACTACCAACGTCGATGACCATGAGCAACCGTCGTGCATATGGAAGCTGCACACGCTAGCACAACGCGAAAGACGAAGCACGTAACTGACACACTAATACAACGCGCAAGACAAAGCACGTAACTGAATCGTCACCGAGTCAAATCAGCGCGTACAGCGCGTCGTAATTGCAGCCTCCGCGATCAACTTCAGAAACATTTTCAGAGCTAATTGCGGAGGCCACGCTCCGCTGTGCTGAGTACGGTGAACGCCACCTAGGTGGCGTTGGTAGTGCTTCTTGATGCCAGCGTCCCTTCGAATGCTGGCATCGAGGCGTCGTAGTGCTGAGACCACCGAAGCGTTCACTGTCGGTGCGCGTTAGTGTCATAATGCAGTACTTCTCTTTTCTGCTCGTAGGCGGCGGCACCGCCCCGAGCAAGAGCGCGGGTACACGGAGGAGTGTTAGATATATAAGGCGCGTCTGTGTAGCTCTCTGCAAATGCGTTTGTGGCGCAATGGGTTAAACGCTCGGCGATCTATCGTCGCGGACCGAGAGGTCGTGGGTTCGATTTCCAAATTTTGCATGTTCGTGGAACTTTTTCTTCTGGTTTCTTTCTTTGTATTATGTTCGTGTACATTGTAAGCTGACGTATTTCCGTGACGGAAATACGTCAGTGAAGTCTTGGTGGACCCCGGCATAAAACACTTTCGTGTTAAAAAAAAATTGCCGAGAGCTAGTGGGGCTATACTAGTCCAGGTGCAACCAAATTAGGAAGGCCCACTAACCTTCAACAAAGTCACTCCCTCACCAGAACAGGAATTGGCCTCCCTGGTGCAGTATTCGGCCACTACCTCCCTCAGGACTCCTACAATTAACCCACGGCCCTCAGTCCCCAGCGGCTGCGGAGCAGCTGACCAAAGCAGCGGTCAGACGTGCGACACGGCAGAGGGTGCTAAGAATCTCTGGGTCCAGACAGGTCACCACTGGAAACTGAACCTGGCAACGTTCAATACGTGCACCCTATCAAGTGAGGCTAGCTTAGAAGGGCTATTTGAAGAATTATCAGGTATTGCCTGGGATATTATTGGCCTTAGTGAGGTTAGAATAACTGGTGAGGCTTCTACAGTGCTGACTAACAGCCACGTCCTCTGCTACAGAGGTCTTCCAGATAAAAGAGAGAATTCGAGGTAGGATTTATAGTCCATAAGGGCATAGCAGGCAACATTGATGAAATCTACTGCACTAATGAGAGGGTAGCAGTCATTGCAATAAAGCTGAATAGGAGGTATAGAATGAAGGTAGTACAAGCCTACTGCCCCAACTTCCACTCCCAGTGACGAAATAGAACAGTTTTATGAAGATGATGAATTAGTGATGAGAAAGGTGCAAACTCAGTATACTGTTGTTATGGGCGACTTCAATGCAAAAGTGGGGAAAAAGCAGGCTGGTGAGGAAGCAATTGGCAACTACAGCATCAATCCTAGGAACACCAGAGGAGAGATGTTGGTAAAATTTGCAGAAAGGAATAGGCTACGAATAATGAATACTTTCTTCAGGAAGCATAGCAAAAGGAATTGGACCTGGAAAAGCCCTAATGGAGAAACAAATGAAATAGATTTCATACTCTCTGCCGATCCCAGCATAGTGCAGGATGTAGAATTGTTAGGTAGGGTAAAGTGCAGTGACCGTAGGTTAGTGAGGTCTAGCATTTCTCTTAATTTGAGCAGAGAAACAGTAAAATTAATCAAGAATAAACAGGCCAACCTAGATGCAGTAAGGGTAAAAGCAGACCAATTCAGGCTGGTGCTCGCAAACAAATATGCAGCTTTAGAGTAGGAAGATGAAGACAACATAGAGGTAATGAATGAAACTGTAATAAGGCTGTTTTCAGAAGCAGCAATCGAAATGAGAGGTAAGGCACCATGGGGCAACCACTTGGTAAGCTCTCCCAAGTAACAAAGGACCTTATAAGGAAACAAAGCATGAAAGTGTAAAACTCAAGAGATCAGATAGAATTCGCTGAACTGTAAAAACTGATCAAGAAGAAGAAAGTAAGGGATATTCGAAATTATAACTTGCGAAAGATTGAGGAAGCCGTCAAATATGGATGCAGCATGAAATCAGTCAGAAGACAACTTGGCATAGGACAAGGCAAGATGTACGCACTGAAAGATAAGCCGGGTAATATCATCAGCAATTTCGATTACATAGTAAAAGCAGCAGAAGAATTCTATACTGACCTGTACAGTCTCCAGAGCAGCCAAGCTACTTTCATTCGAAGTAGTGATGAATAGGATACAGAGGCTCCTTCTATAACTAGCGATGAGGTTAGAGGGGCCTTGAAAGACATGACCAGGGGAAAAGCTGCCGGAGAAGATGGAATAACAATCGATTTTAATCAAAAATGGAGGAGATACCATGCTTGAAAAGCTTGTGGCGATTTATAGGCAGTGCCTCACGACTTCAAGTGTAACAGAGAGCTGGAAGAACACCAACATTATACTAATTCAAAAGAAGGGAGACGTTAAGGAATCGAAGAATTGTAGACCCGAATTTTTTTACCCAAATTTTTTATAGACCCGCTTTCAGTACTGTATAAAATACAGACGTTGGCTTTTTCGCTCAATGGGCCATTTGACGCTTTCGCATCAAAACAAGTTCGCTTTTGGTAAGGTTAATTCTGCATGTTCTTTTCTGATCAAGATTGTGGTCGGACATGCTATATCTTTTTCCTTTATAAATCAGGGTATATACTGTAAGGTGCACTTTTATTGTCTTACTTTAAATCCATGAAAATTGGGTGCGCGTTCGAACCGGGTAAATACGAAACTAGTTTGAGTGTTGTGTGCTTGCTTGTTTCCTTGTACATGTCGTTATCCTGGAAAATTAATTTTTGGAAAGTTTCTAAAATACTTTTGGTGGGCTTTGTAGTGCAAGAACGTTCGGCGTTATACTGTGCACTGCTTTGTGAAATGGGATGTCCTTGTGGCAGGCACAGCAGCTTTCCTGGGTCAAGGACAACTACCCCTCGTTGTTTGAGAGAATTCAGCACTACACTAAAAAGGGGCAGTTCATCCCAGTGGGTGGCACATGGGTCGAGATGGACGGAAACTTGCCAAGGTAAGAAATGCTTGTTGTTGCAGCAACATGCTGAATAAAGCTAGTTGGTACTACTACCAACCTTTGAGAATTCAGTGTCATCAAGAAACGCAAAAACAGTTCGAATGATCTGATCCTTAAACTATGAGTTTAAAAGTGTTTGATGCAAAATTAGCTGTTAATTTACTAGCATTTCCACGAGTCTCTTAAGTTTTATTGCACAAGCTTTCATGAGATGTTGCTGTGTAGTAAAAATTGGCAGCTTACAAGTGACCCTGAAATGCCAAACCATAAATCGTAACTTGTTGTTTATCAAGTGGGTTGATATTTGAGGTAGCCATTGGTAGTGCTAGTAAGCACAGACACAAAAAATTGTGATGTCCTGTCTTTTGTTCTTTTTATCTGTCTTATTTATGCTACAATGATTTCCTCAAATAGGCCATAAATCATGGCTGCCGTTGTGGTACATGTATTGTATTGTATTGTACATTGCCCAAGACAATATACCATGTATTATACTGTGTTGTGGGCATCCGGCCAGTTTAGGCCCAGCCATCAAGTTAAGTCTGTCTGCCTTTCTCGGCTATAACAGATGCTGTTGATGGCATGGAAAGGGGCTATGATAAGCAGACGTGTCATACTGCCAGATTTGCGGCTGACTGCGTACTGTGCTGTGTGTTCGTAGGGGCACCCTTGGGTTGCAGCAGTGGTTCTAGGTGAACCTTCTCCCCATCCGTGCTCATCTGACCCATAAACGAACCCGTCCTCTCAGCTCCTTGTTTTCCTGCTGGGTCCTTCCCTTCATACTCTGTCACTTTTTCTTCTCCGTGCACATGGCACGTTTCGAGCATTGACGGTGCAGATCCTACAAATCGAACAGAAAATATTGCTGTTGATAACTCTAGGATGCTTATTAGCGCTGGTTATCTGCACATTGGTGATTTGTTATAGTTTATACAGTGTAGACCACTTATAACGTAAGTCGCCGGAGTCGCGAATATCTGCACTATAAGCGGTACCGCACTATAACCAAAGCAACAATTTTCAAGCCCTGTACGTATGCAAAACATGTGTACCAAGAATGTAGACACGCTTTGTACTATCGCGCGCACATCGCGGTTACGTTTTCTCCAGTGAGCTGGCGAAAACTAATCGCGATGTAGCCGGTGCTCTTCAAGCTCGACAGCTTTGCACCGAGTAAAAACGAAGCTACTGTTTGCCGCAACCGCTGCGGAAAAAACCGTGACCACTATCGTTGCGATTATGAACAGCGGCTTTGCGGTGCTGAAGGCATGCGCCCGACGTACACACTGAGTCGTCGAGTCCCTGCAACTGGCCGTCAAAACCGCGGTCGCTATCTACGCGATATTCGATGGCGACTACACAGTTTTTTAGGCACTCGGCCGACGCGCGTACCACGTAAAAACGAAACTATACTGTTCGCCGCAACCGCTGCGGAGAAAACTTCAGCGGCTATCGACGTGATCATGGATATCGACTACGCAGTTACGAAAGCCCGCAGCCAACGTGGTGTTATGCGCGGCGGTAAAACGCAAGAATACAGGCTTTAAAGACACAAATAGGCTCGAAGCGTTCCGGCGTTGCTGTCATTCACGTAGGATTTCAACTGATGGCTGTGGCGATGCGGACTCCGCCGCTTCGTTTCGGTTGGACGCTAGCGCCGTTCTTGCTCTTTTGCGTCGCACATTTGCAGCGCTCCTCCCTCACTGAGCTCTGAAAGTTGTCCGAATTAAACGATGTGCGGCCAGATAAGTCCGAATTACCGAGAGTTTGATTGTATTGAATAATGCATACGCCGGCCGGCAGCACGCACCTTGTTGAGAAGCGTGCTCGCTGCCGCCCTTGTAGGCGAGATTTTCCCGCGGAAGCCGCATTATAACTGGTATTTCGTCTCACGCGGCTGTACTGTAAGCGGTATGCGTATACATGGAGTGCTATGGGAAAATTAACGGGAGTCTGAAGAGATCGTACTATATCCGGTCCTGCACTATAAGCGGTTACGTTATAAGTGGTCTATACTGTATTAAGCAAATATTTCATGCCAGATATACTTAGTCATCTCGCCAGAAGTACCATGGGGATTGCCTTTTAGTATTTATTTATTAATAAACGTTTCTCTCTCCCTCTTCACCTGCCCGCCTCCACCTTATATTCCCTGAAGGTTACAGTACCCCCAACTGCCAGTGCTGTGGCACTCACCCGGCTACGCTTTCGTATATGCTGTGGGAGTGCCCAGCACAGTACAAAAAAATAACACCACGACCCTCTCGTCGAGGTTGCGTGAAGCCCTGCGGAGCTCCGCCCTCGACGCCCAAACCTGGGCGACCCAGCACTCCCGTGAGGCGGCGGCGAGGCAAGCCCTCGATGTCTCCTCATAGGCGTAGGCCCGGCCATCATAAAGTGTTGGTTCTACAATAAATGTTCATTCCTCCTCCTCCTCTCCCTCTAATGACTTCTATTTGGTAATAAGCTCAAAAACTAAAAATATTTAGGGTTTCATGCACATGCTTACATGCTTACTTATTAACGCTAATTAGTTCTGATTTTGTGGAGCCAGGAAAGCTGTCAGAATTATTCTTATGCAGAATTACAGTCAATCCTGGATATATCGAACTCAAAGGGGATTGCTAAATAGTTTAATTTATATATTGATAATTGGAAATATAAAATCTGCCTGTCTGAAAAGTAAACATGTTGTGTGGGGAATGGACACCACAAAGCAAGAGACCAACAATGGAGCACCGCCTACTCCTTTGTGGTGCCCTTGCGTGGTGTACAACATGTGTGCTATTTCTGAATACTGTATCACCAACTAGCCCAATGCCACATAGTTTTGCCTATCTGAAGTTGGGGGGGTACGCTCTGCGTGAGGCTAGGGCTGAAGGCAAGCTCTGGATCTAGCCCCACATAGTCGTTCCGTCGTGCTCCGCAACCGTAGCGCTTCCAATCGCAGCTACGTAGGGTTCGGGCGAATAAGGCAACGAGCGAGTCAACTTAACAACGTTTATTGCTGCGGGCAATAAGGCACACTTGCAGAGGGAAGTCCACTCTGTAATAAGGAATAAATAGGCTTGCCTCGTTGCGTGTGGTAGTCACGCAAGCGAGGTCACTCATGGGTTGCAGCGGGTAAATCCGTTCCGGCAGGTTCAAGATAGGGGCGCCAGAGAGAGTGGGTCTCCCCTGGTGGCGCCCTTTTATCTTTTTTTACCTTTCGTGCGGAGAATCACCTATTTGCCCGTCGGATACCTTCATTTTTCCCATGAGGGTGGTACGAGCGTCGCAAAGGGGCGAGCGAGAACCGAGAGTAGGCAAAGTGCCTCTCTTTGTGTCTGCGCCGGCTCCCGATGCGTCCGCAACATGCGCACACGACGACGGAAGTACGCAGGAGAAGAGGGGTACATGTGCTTCCCACAAAGCTTATCTGCTGAAAACTCCATACATCTCGGGCCGTTTCTGAAGATTGCCATAAACAGGAATTTACCGGTTTGTTTTTCCAAGACCGTGTCAAACCCACAGAAGTTTACTTATATTTTGCACACGAATGCTGCAACTCACTTGTGCTGCAGAATGGATTTTGGTTTACTAATCGCAATGCTAACCCTAAAAGCCTGGGTGACGACAGTGCATATCATGCTTGTGTGGGTTGCTGTGCGTTTTTATTCAGGATAAAGTAGAAAGGAATGCAACATGGAAGCAAACCAGCCTGTATAGATGTGAGCCGTGCCGCTACCAGGGAACTTGCACTGCGAATTGCACGTGAACACGCCCCACATGTCCGTTAAAGATTGCCACATTGGAGATTGCCATTGAAGAATGTGGCAAAATCCTTTGTTTTTGGTGCGAGACACGATCTCACGGCCAGTGCACATATCTGTCGCAAAGAGAAATAAGTGCTGTCATTGGTAACACGTTGTTTATGGAGTGGAGTTTATCCAGCCGGTGGAGGCCATCGGGAGTGAGAATGCCTGGAATGGTGGCCATTGCTGAGCCGCTTTAGGTGGACTTTCTGTGCAGGACTGCATATCCTAAGTAGTGTCCCGCTCAATGCGGCATCCTATTTCTCAGTATTTAAACTGAGAGGGAGAAAACACTTGCTAAAAGCTGCAATTGGGAAAGCAATGCCCAACATCAGCAAGTGCCATCTGATTCGAGCATACAGTTGTGGGGGTCAGCAGTGACCACATTTATTTGAGATCCCTTGGAGCCACCGACGTTCCAAGCTTATGCTCCTTGTCCTCGTCTTCGAACAGGGGCACGGGTTTCGACAACAGTGCCTCGAATTCAGTCAATTATTGAGGCTAAAGTGAGTTTTATTGAACAGACTTGGAAAGCAGTCGCAAAAGAAACAATGCCAAAACTTGAAACGAATGTATCTAATCTTGTCTAAATTATCGTTGCTATTCCTGAAATCTTCATTAACCCCTTAACCGTTTTATTATTTTGACAATTTCTATGCCCAAACTGCTTATTTTTTAAAAATTTGATATTGGATATTTTCTTTCTAAAAAGCAAGTTCTCGATGTTGAAAAAAGAATTCAAGCACATATTAAGTAAAATTAGCGTAATAAAGTTTATTATTGCTCATGATAAAGGAGGCCAGCTACCTGCTGGTAATCAACAATAAAAAACAGCAAGAGTGCAGTTCCAGAAGTTTTATTAAATCATCAGGCGATGTTATATTGAACACCTTACCTTGGACACCCAAAAACGAAAACCGAGGAGACTTTGTGGGGATGTCATTCATGTCGATGCGCTGCCAATGGCACACGCTCGCAATAGTGTCTTCTGAGCAGTCTTCTTCATCTGATGAACTGCTAATTTCAAAATCGCTATCGCTTTCGCTTCCAGAAATGAAGTAAACTTCAGTGTCTGAATCATTATCATCCGAAGAGCTAGATGACAGTGAAAGACTTCTTTTTCGCGACAACGGACCAGCAACACATGCGTTGGCTCCACAGGACGCCATTTTTGAAACACGAGTTGCCCCCAAAAGAAATGGAAAACTGAAGTTAAAAAAAATTACCTGCCCAGTGCTGCCATCTGCGAAGCAAAACACTAACTAGCCCGCTGTGGAAAACGGCTTGATCCCACAGTCTACGCCAGCAGGCTCTAGTCCTGGTCGGCCGCGCCCAAGAGCGCCGAGCCGCAGCTCCCGCGTCCCTCGCACCACTTCTCGCGTATCCCGCGTATTCCTCATCCACAGTTGGCTCTCATGCCGCTAATCATGTCGGCGCTCCCCCACTGCCCCTCCCTCTGCAAAGGCATTGACGGCACTGGCCCACGGTGGCTGGCAGCGACGGCATGACACCTCTACTGGCAGGCGAACCTTGTAGACTGCTAATGCACCGAACGAGGATTGGTGGAGCCGGCAACGTCCAAGTCACCAAGGTCTTCCAGGAACCTACAGATCCTAAACCTGGCTGGCTTCCAGGATGGACTCCTCACGAAGATTGGGCAGACCAGGTGGTGCAGTCTTGGACTTGAAGTCTTTCAGGAACCTAAAGGCCCGAAACCGTACCCTGATGCACCCCTGGTCTGGTTTTCCTCTCTGACCTCATTCTGACGAGTGCACGCAGCAGGTTGCCAGCAGGAGCCGCCACCCACTCAATGCGTTGCCACCACAGAGACCATACTGCACTGCAGCACGCAGGTCACAGGAGTTGAAGATCGCAGATGATCTTGATCGTCACTCTAACGGTGCCCCCGCCGCTACTGTTGGCAACTGGCCTCGAGCTACCAAAATGTCATCGGATCATTGGACACCGCTCACCACGTCCTCTCGAGCTGTCTGTGTAGAACCACAAACTGCAGCACCGAGGGACGGAGCCGCTCTTGAGGTGGTGTCAGCTGATCACGTCACCTGCGCCGGCGATGCCCTTCTCGAACATTGGCGCCTGGAGCTGCAACAGCCCGTAGGAGACCATGCCGCCACCAGGTCCCACATCAGGCTTGATGGTGGCGATGGAGAAGGAGCTGGCGGAAGCGCTCGTCACCGAACATCGGAGGTGAAGCTCGCACCGCGAAAATGGTCATGTACCAGGCCGGGGTAAGAGTCGCTACTGGCTGTGGAACGGCCGCCATCAGCCTTCCCCACGACCATGGTTCATCCCGGAACGCAGCCGGGGTTCCATGTTACGGGCGCCAATGTGGGAAACGGCTCAATCCCGCAGTCCACGCCAGCAAGATCCAGTCCTGGCCGGCCGCGCCCAAGAGCGCCTAGCCGCAGCTCGTGTGTCTCTCTCACGCCACTGCTTGCTCTTCCCTCATCTTCTTCATCCACAGTTGGCTCTGATGCTGCTAATCATGTCGGCATTCCCACACTGCAAACGAGCGTGTCTCGTTCAAAACACCCAAAAGGAGGTACTATCTCGAGCGGACGTGCTACACTTGTGTTAAATGTTTTGGGACAGTTTAGCAAAAACGGGCTGTGCTCATCCGAAACGGTTAAGGGGTTAATGTCCTCAAGTACCTCACACACCAAGTAAGCACAGTATAACCTTGTTGGTGCTCTCCTCACTCAAAGGCTTGTGATGTGATGGAAGACTCGTGTCACTTCTGTAGGCTGCCATCCTTGCCATTGGGTGGGAAAGGAGCCGTGTTAACTGTGTTAAACCCCCTGTTCTGTTGCCCTGACAGGTCTCCTCTTGGAAATGTTGCATCTGATCTGAGCTTCCCTTGTTCAGCCACGGTTCGCTAAACCTTTCTGTTTTACAGCAACTACACGTACCAAGTTGTGTACACGTCGTATCTTCCTAAAGGGTAGTGGCCGATGGCAAGAGGCTTGCCCACATGAACTACCACTCTGTGCTGTCGTACAGTTTGTTTGCTATTCCATGTCTGCAATGTCAGAGTGGTTGTGTTGTGATACTGTCATCAACTGCCATTGTCATTGACCCTTACCTACAACGAGCAATGCCTGGCTATGTCTCTGTGTGTCAGAATTATTTGAAAAAAACTTGCATCTGCCTTTTCTAATCTTCCTTGACTTAGTGTATACCAACTGAAGCATGTGATGTCTGTAATGCTGAACTTATGGAAAGCCTCTTTAAAATTTAAGATGTCTTATAGCAGTTGCTTACATTAAGGAGTTTTAGAAATAGAGGACCCAATGTTAGGGGACACTTTTGCCCAGGCTTACGAAACAATGCAAAGAGAGTACAAAATAACACAAGGTGCTTTCAATCCAGTTTTAAGTTTTTGCGTATACAAAGCTGCCTGTGGACGGTCTTTCTAAAACCCCCTATTGGCAAACCTCGTATCTAGTGTGGCATTTCTTTTGTGGGAGGTGGGTCATTTCTAATAATCTTTTCCTTTCTTTTTTTCTTTTGTTCATTCAAGTGGAGAAAGTTTTGTGCGGCAGTTCCTTTATGGGCAGCTTTTCTTCGAGAAAGAGTTTGGTACCCGGTGCAAGGAGTTCTGGCTTCCTGACACGTTTGGATACTCAGCTCAACTTCCCCAAATCATGAGGTAATATTTTCTGAGTGGCTCATTTTCTTTTACGATAAATGTGACCGTTCTTCCACCGCCATTGAATGCTCTGCTGGTGTTCACAGTATGTATGTCAATTTAAGAGAAATAGTATCTGAACACAAACACGCATGTATGTCCAACACATGCATAAACATGCACACAGACCGCACGCACGCATGTAAATGGACAGAAACTTACAAATGTGTACACACACAAACACACAGATCACACACTGACACCTGCGTGCACACACAAAAACAACTGACATGCAAGGAAGACAACAAGGATGAGTACTTGTCCTTGTCATCTTTTTTTGTGTTATCAACCTGTCTTTTTTTTTTTCTACGCTGTTAATTTTTTTTTTTAACCAGCTCGCCCAACAACAGGTTATTACTGCAGTTGTAGATTGAGTGGTAGGTAGAGCGGTATGTATCAGAGAACAAACAGGGATAGCCGATATTCTAGTTTACATTAAGCGGAAAAAGTGGAGCTGGGCAGGCCATGTAATGCGCAGGATGGATAACCGGTGGACCATTAGAGTTACAGAATGGATTCTGTCATATGTAAGAGGCCGCCTGTGGCGCGAAAAAAAAGAGGACGATATGAACGGAGCGTTCCGAACGGCGCGAGCGCGCGAGGCGCGTGAACCGAGCTGTGCTCGAGGGAGAAACAGCATAGTTCGGGCATTATCGACGTGGCTCCGGGCCAGGAAGGTCGCATCGCCAACTACGCTCTGGCGACGGGAGACTTGGGGGTCTGGCCGAGTCCGTGACGTTGGCCGTCCAAGGTGTGGCCGTCGACCTCGGCAAGTTCGAGTGAGGCTCCTGGACTGGCTGCAGCCTCTCACGGCAGAACCGGGCACCCCAGAGAGGATCCCTCTTCCGCGGCAGACCGGCACGTTTGATGATCCCCGGAACACCACGTCGGCACTCGGGAAAGGAGCTGGACGGAAGCGGTGGCCGAGCACGTCGCTAGGCCTAGCCCGTCAAGCCTTCCTGCCACGTCAGCAACAGCGACCGGTTATACAGGCGTCGGAGGCGAACAAGTTGAAGGACCGACTGCAAGGCAGCAACGACTATACGACAGTTGGCGAAGGCAACGACTTTAAGAAAGGTCCAACGAGATCCTCGCCGGGACAATACGAGCAACGAGGACGAACTGCGTAAGGACGATCCATTCTTGTAGTAGGCCAGAGTTGCCAGATGTTTGTGTAGGAAACGCCCAGAATCAGTGTGGTCTGAATTAAGGACACGTTTAGTGATTATTAAGGGTTAGGTTGTACATGTGTTAGTATTTTTCCTGCAGCATGTTTTAGTGTGCTTAAGTTCATGGTTATGAATTTATTAGGTTGTACAATTTCCAGTATTTATTTGTTTAGTGTAGTTTGAGTTTTTAGTTTGAGGGTTTTGGGTTTTGTGTGAGATTAAAATCCGCTTGCTGTGTCACCATCTGTCTTCCCTCTCCATCTCTCATAACACCCGCACGCCCCCGAGATCAGTGACAAAAACACATCACAGATTCCAAGAGAAGGGAAGCGCAGTTGAGGACGGCAGAAAACTAGCTGGAGTGATGAAGTTAGGAAATTTGCAGGCGCAAGTTGAAATCAGCTAGCGCAAGACAGGGGTAATTGGAGATCGCAGGGAGAGGCCTTCGTCCTGCAGTGGACATAAATATAGGCTGTTGATGTGACAAAGGCAACATGTCTGCATCTGAAGTTTATTTGATTTTAAATGGAGGATCACGCACATTATTCATGACCTCCAGAAATGTTGGCATAGTGCCAGAGCCCTGTGCCCTGGTAGTTTTGCCTTTAGTGGTTTTATTTTTTTAAATCTATCACGGATATTCGAATGTACACTTCTGAAGGCTGTGTTGTATGTTCGCTGAGACCTGTGTCTCAAGCTAAGGGACATTCTTATTCGGTGGGCAAGTGCTGCTTGAAAGGGCTTTTGGTAATTTTGTTTGGTTTTCAGCTAGCTTTAAGTGGGAACATTGTTGTGCTAGTTGTGTGCATACCTGCCAAGTCTCCAGGATTACCCGGGAGACTCCTGGATTTGCACCATTTCTTCCGGTTGTCCGGTTGACAGGAAAATCTCCTGGAAATTGCTGTTGTGTCCTGTTCCCGCGTCTAGCGCTTTGTCAGGCCACATTGGCAAAAAAAAATTACATCCAACCCTAATTCAGTTAGAGGTTCATTGCGCAAAATTAAGAAAGTACAGTGGAACCTCGATGATACGATCACGGCTAATACGAATATCCGGATGATACGCATTTTTCTGCGGTCCCGGCCAAGCCCCAATCCTTTGCGACGTGCTAGAAAACGGTTGTTACGAATAGATTTTCGACCCGTGTCGGTTGATATGAATAAATGCCGCCCCACCGATGGCCACGAAAGAGAACAGCGCGCAGTCACGCGCTTTCTCCCTTTCTCTTTTGGTGCGGAGGCGCAGACGCGACGCCGGACAGTGCGGAGACCACGAATGGGCGCGAAGAGTTCGAAGCGGTGGCGCTTTTGTTGCTTTTGTGCTTTTCCTCCTTTTCCGCGTGCCATCGGGCGGAGTGGCTGCCGTGCTTTGAGCCGCGTTCTTTTTTGCGCCATTTTGCCTAGTCGCAGCGAGCTATGTCTACCGAGATACGATCTCAGCTGATTCGCGCGGCCGTACGCCGAGGCACGGGAGCCTCCGTTGGCGCGTCTTCCGTCGGCTGCGTTATCGGTGCCGATGGCACGGGGCCCGATTGTGGGTTTCGCTGCTGGAATCACGGTGCAAGATAGCGCGGCACGTAATCCATGGTGCAAGGTTGCACTCGTTCAGTCGGGTGCTCCTCCGCTTCTCCCGCTAATCGCCGTATTTTTCTTGCCATAGGAGCGCTTCCGTATTCCAAAAGCGTGCTTCATCCAAAGTTCATCCAAAGTTCATCCAACGAGCGACGATCCATCCCTAACCTGGGAGTTCTAAGTAATCCGAATTCTGTGTGTCAAGTGAAGGCGCCGGCGTGGTTTACGAAGCAGACAACTGTGGTTGCCATTCTAGCCCCTGCCACAGCACCAACCAATGGAGAGACGCCTTTCAGCACGGCAGCCAATCGGAGGCCCGCTTTTATCAGAGGGCCCGTGTGACTAGCTATCGCAGACCCGCGCTTCTTTTGTGTTTGTGCGTTTGTTACAAGTTGGCGACGACGGACGAATTGAGAAGCGGAATGGCGAAACTTTGAGCTTTCGAACGATACCAAGATTCGCTCGGTGGCGGGAAATACAAGATATGGCTCCGTGAACTGCGGTGATTTTTCGCGATTTAAAGCTGTTTTCTTGCCCTGCGCACTAACGAATTAAACTTTTTCGGGCACTTTCAGTGCGTTTTCAGCCAAACCATTTTGATGCAGCGTAGATTAGGCGTTGCAGTAAACACATGGTTCTCAAAAATCGATTTTTCTCGCGATTTTCGTGATCTGATCCCCGCGTCCCCCCTTAATTTAGCTAGTTTTAATTGTGTTTCGATGATTCGAATTTCGGCTAATACGAATATTTTTCGTGACCCCGTGAGATTCGTATCATCGAGATTTCACTGTAGAAGGGAAACCCTATACATCCCCT
>NC_051159.1:29164587-29200334 GCF_013339745.2 Dermacentor silvarum
ATCATTGTATGCTGCTACAAATTTGTTTATCTTGCTGTAGGACATATGTTCCGCAAACAGATGAGCAGGGGCCAAACGGTGCTTGTTTCGCACAGTTTCATGCACACCTAATTAATCTTAAGGTAAACCTGTAGGAGCATGCAAGGCTTGACTGCTCTGTTAAGCGGCTTCTTTTGATTTCCACGCACCTCGTTTGTGTATTATTTCTTATTTGGCACCATGTGGCTGCCTGGCTGCCATTTCTGTTAGTCATGGTAAGCCACAGCTTAAGTAATTGTATTGCTATTGAAAATGCTTGCTGTTTACTGACAACTGTGGTGTTGATATATAGTTTACATGCTTTTTGTTCCGGGGAACTTTTTGTCCTCAAGAGGGCACACTAATAATAGTATGCACCCAATTATCTTGCACATATCACTGATTGAAGCATAGGAGTGCACTAGTTTTTTCTCTGAGGTGAGTGTACAGCTTTATGTTATATATATCTGAAACAATAGCTATGCTGCATTTTTTTAAACAGGTATATAATAAAGTTGCACACTCACTTCAGAGAAACAGCTAGTGCATTCTTGCGCTTTCAATATGCGCTCTGTGCAGTGGCGCACCAACAGGGGGGGGGGGGTTTGGGGGTGTTACCCCCCCCCCCCATGAGGCCGACTTAACCCCCCCCCCCTTTTGTTTAACCCCTTTTCTTTCCTTACGCATTTCAGTACTGCAACTAAGATGTAAGACGCGCAATCGACGGCACACTCGCAAAAAGCGCATTTTTTGACAATTTCCCGTGAAGAAATCGAAATTAGTGCTGTTTAGATGGTATTGGCAAACTGTCCCCCCCCCCCCCCCCCCCCCTGGCAGAGATCCTGGGTGCGCTACTGGCTCTGTGTAATCAAGCGATTTCATTGAGAGGAAGCATCACTTCTATATCGAATATGGATAGGATCTGCTCGTACACCAGCATGGTTATTTAAGACGGGGTGTATTGATTCTCCAAACTGTACTACGTCTGACGAGACATGAGACATTGAGCACTTTCAGTGGTCGTGCCCAAGGTACTGAGATGAAAGGGACATTCTTGTGAAGAATCTGCAAAAAAAAAAAGGACCTTCCGCAGGCATGCCTGCTACACTTCGTGTTCCTAGAAGGATCAGTTATAGCACGCAAAGAAGCTCTATGTCTTCTTATTGCATTCTTAAAGTGGCCCTGAAACATTTCTTGAAATGGTAAGAAAATGTTGCCGATCTGTCGTAGCAGCTGCTGTGAACATGTGAGCCAAATATTACTGCACTGCTTGCAGAAGGGAATTTACAATCACGTGTCAAACACAATGAGAAATCGCTTGCTCTCGCTTCCGCAATGTCGTCACATTGAAAGCAGCTGGCCTACCAACGCTATTGGCTGATTTCGTGATCACGAGAGCATTCTCAATAATACGTAATTCCTAATTTTGAGTTAATACAATAGCAAAAGGGCAAACATAATTTCATCTTTGCACTGGACATAGCTGCATCAGCTGCGTGTGGCTTTTAAGATGGCAGTGGCATGCTGCATTGCGTAGTATACCGGGGCTTTGCTCTCTTGGCTTCTCCTCTGTGTAGCTTCCATCACGCTAGCAGGCAGGAAAACAGTCTTGCATTGGTGGGCTAACTTCAGTTGGAGGATTGGAAAACTTTTTGCGGCGTTAGATTCGTGAGACGATGTCCTTTATTAGTAAGCCCATTCTATAAATAGTTAAGTGTTTCGGGGTCCCTTTAGGAAGATAATGGTTTTATTCGCATGTGTTACAATACCACAGTGATATTGTAAGAGACACTGGGAAGGAGCAGTTGCCGGTCTTGATTGCCAGGCTAAGCCCACCTGTTGCTACAACCAACTAACACCACTATTTAAAAGTAACAAACTCTTGCAAGAGATTTGTTTGCAAACCATCTAACTGCTAATGACCTACTGCAAGTCCTGCGTGGATTAAACCATTTACCAGTTTAATTTTGCTCTACAGTAGCTTTTTCATATCATATCTGCAACATAATTCTGAACGTCATCATACAGCATAAGATTTTGAGAGAAAGTATTGTTTAAATTTATAAAGTAAATGTGACCGAGGTAAAACAACGGCACATATTTTGCTATTTGTAATACCGAATTGCACATCTTTATTGTAAATCAAGTGTGGCTTACTCACTTTTTTCTTCACTGTTGTATTACAGAGCAAACTTCTGTGGGCAGCCAGTGGTATCCAAGAGGGAAGGGACCTGGATTGCTGTGGTTACTGCAGCTACGTCTTATTTTATGTGGTCACCTTTTCTACTGTATTTAAAAATTTTGTAAAATCTTTCTACATGTCCTTTAATTTATTAGTCAATAAAGCCGCTTTCTCACAAGGTCAGGTTGTAATTTTTTCTGCATGTTATGCCCATTTGCTTTGGACGTGTATTGCACATTTGATATATGTTAAAACATTTAATGCAAGTTACTATAAACAATATAATGTAATGCATCAATTTACTTTTCAGTTCTATATAGTAACATATGTACTATGAAGCTAGCATACGGATGCATGGTATGCTGAAGTGGGCATTAATTTTGCTTACCACCTCACTGTAGGATGACAATCTATAAATGCATGCTGCTTTAAAACAGCTATAAAAGCCTGCATATTGTTTCTGAAGCCATTATACGTTATGACTTCGGAAACAATCTGCAGGCTTTTATAGCTTAATTAAGAATTTTGCTACGTCCCCAGAATTCTGTTATAATTTATAACAGAATTCTGGGAACTTCTAATAAAGTTCTTAACTTGTTCTTGTCAAGATGTTTTATAAAAGCCTGCATAATGTCTCCGAAGCCATTATTACAGAATTCGATCTGGCAACGTCTAATACAATTCTTGAAGTTGTTCTTGTCGAGATGTTTATTAGCCAACTTTTAGCGTAACGTTAGCAGGGCTTACTGAAGTACCTGTAGACGTCCACGGCTAGAAAATGTCTTGACCAGGACAGTTATTAGACTTTTGAATTAACCGTTCAAGGCATCTTTTAGATATCGAATAGCTGCTTGTGTGTTTCGTGGGAGGTACTGCTTCTACGGAGCCGGAACAGTAGTAGTAAAGGCGTCGGATCGGTTGATGGGGCAAACGGAGGGAACACCAAGGTACGCCAGTTCTTCGCGAACCACAGACTGGATTGGGGAAACCGTCGGTCGAAAATCGTTCGGGGCATACGTCTGGGAGTTAACCGGCGATGCGGCCTCTATCTATCGGCGAACGATGCGCACAATGCTTTCGAACGTGGTCGGCTGAGGCGCGGAATAGTCTTCGCACGATGATGTAGCGGCTGTATTTGGAATACGGGTATACTGATGGACAATTCGACGGCCTTTAGCTTCTTCGAAACGTCTGCATTCACTTATGCACATATTCACCAGCATCGACTTATGATGTCGTCGATGCTGGTGCAGTTCTTGACCACGAGTAGGTTAAAGGCATCGTCAGCTATGCCCTTCAGTACACGGTTCACCTTTTTATGCTCCGGCATTCGCTCGTCCACCTTGCGGCAAAGGGCAAGAACGTCCTGAATATACGTCACGTATGGCTCGGTTGACGTCTGGACGCGAGTTCCGAGTTCCCTCTTCGCGGCTCGTTGTCGCCCAACTGTCCTCCCGAAAAGGTCGCAGGGATTTTTCTTGCATTGCTCCCAACTCGTTAGCTCCTCTTCGTGTGTCTGAAACCAGACCCTTGCCGTGATTTTCAAGTAGTAGATCAGATTGGCTAACATAACGGTCTGATCCCACTGTTACTTTCGCTGACACGCTCGTAGAGCCGAAGCCAATCTTCGACGTCCAGGTTGTCGGTACCCGTAAACGTGCCAGAGTCGCGGGGCTGAGCCAAGATGACGGTTGGCATTGTGGGCACCGTTGTGGTGGCCGTTGTTGTAGCCGCTTCGTCAGTCGGCATGGTGGTAACGGCCAGGCTACGTTCGCTTCGGATCGAGCTCCCTCTCGCATGAGATGTACCCCGCACCTCCACCAAAATGTGACACACGGATTAAAGTAACAGTGAAATCTATTTACAGTTGATATTACAATAGGCAGGCAGCGCAGGCAAGTCCCTAGCGTTGTTGCCTTCCGACACCAGCTCGTGCCCTTCTTCTTCCACCTTGTCCCCAGCGTTGTAACAATATCAATCAGAGGTGTTATCAGAATTTATCAACTTATTTTTGTTGGCCCTCTGCCACGTTTCGCTAGGTGGACCATTACTTGAATACAATTTTCTGTGTGTATAGTGGTTTTTATCAGCTAGTCAATGCAGATGCTCAGAATTACCTGAGGCTATAGATGCACTGATGAACTTGCAACTTCTTCAAATCACTTCGCACTTTCTGGCGCAACCACTATGTTAACACTTATAAGACAGGGGGCAATGTTCTCGTTTGATAACTGATACAACGTTTAAGTTGCCGGAATGCAGCGCCCCCAAGCAGCGCTGCCTTTTTGTGTTGCTACAGCGCCATGCCTAGCGGGCAAGTGATAAGTGGCAGTGGTAGTCGTCGTTCTGGTTCAGGCGCAATAACCATGTGAGTTCATCAAGACTAGGCGTGCTTGGCCTGCTTCTTCAGTGGCTGCGCTTAGCGGGCCAACTACTAGGCGTGCTTGGCCTGTATCTTCGGTGTCTGCACTTCACGGGCCAAAATGGTTCACATTCAATGAGCCATACGCAATTGTATCAACTGGCGGCGAGGTGAAAAGTTTCAAGTGAGTCGGCGTTTTCCGCACGGCAGTTTCAAGTGAGTATGCGTTCCTGCACGGCAATTCCAAGTGAGTCTGCGTTCCACCCGCTCAACATGCCAAATTCCGGCAGTCTCGAACCATTCAAGGGGGGAGGAAACGACTGGCCCTGCTATGTGGACCGACTCGAATCATTTTTCGCGGTGAACGATATCGCCGAAGACAAGCAAACGTCCGTATTTATCAGTTGTTGCGGGCAGAAGACGTATGCGTTACTTCGCAACTTGGTAAAACCTGACAAGCCGAGTGACAAAATCCTTGAACAGATTCTTTTGGTTCTTGGAAATTACTCTTGCCCGAAGCCGTATTCAGTCGTGCAGCGTTTCCGTTTCAACTCCCGAGTTGCGGTTTCTATCTATCAGCGGTTTCATTGCAGCGCTGAAAAGCCTCTCTGAGCATTGGAACTTCGGTGCCGAACTAGAAAACATGATACGTGACCGTATTGTGTGTGGTGTGAACAACGCAGACATTCAAAGAAGATTGCTGGAAAAAAGCGGACCTCACTTTCCAGGATGCCGTGCAGACAGCCCTAGCAATGGAAGCAACAAAAAAGGATGCCGGGGAGATTTCACAAGCTAACCCTAACGGAACCTTTTCGACCCACCGCGTCTCGTCAGGCTCCGTGGCATCACCTGCTATCGCTGCGGGGGTGGACACCTTGCATCCGAATGCAAGCATGTGAAGACCGTCTGTAGTTACTGCCATAAACGGGGTCATCTGGCGAAAGTTTGCAACATGAAATGAAAGGACAGCCAAGCCCGAAGCAGCAGTCGTCACAAGCAGCGTTGGTCCACTGCACGAAGTTCGCAGTCTTCAAGCAACCGCCTTCGCGTGCATACTGTAAAAGATGAAGATGCCGCTACAGCTTCGCCTTCAGAACTCTACGACATGTGGCAAATTAACTACGCCGAACCGCCTCCGCTGTTCGCCGTCACCGTTGACGTTTGTGGCAAGCCGCTCCACATGGAAGTGGACATGGAGGCAAGCGTCTCCGTCATTGCAAAGTCCCGGCTTCTACAGGTTCTGCCTTCGGTTAATGTGTAGCCCGCAAGTGTTTCTGCGAAGCTATTCCGGGGATATGAAAAAAAAAACACCGCATATCCACGAAGTGAATTATGATGAGTGGGCGAAGCACCGGCGCCGGGGGACCATTCGGGCAAAACGCCGGAAGCGTTCGCCGGAAGACGGAGCATGGCGTACATATACTCTACATATACATATATATATATATATATATATATATATATATATGCTGTACATGTGTAGAGTATATACAGCGCTTATATAGCCCTTGTGCACAGCAGCGCCCCTAGCTACGGACGAGAGAGAGAGAGAGAGCGCGTCGAGAACGAGAAAGAGAAAGAGTAGGGTGCCTCGATGCCCAGCGCCGCCGTCCAGGGTGGAGACAACCCCGCTGGCGCCGCCATATTGAGTCACACGAGCTGAGACTCAGCTACGCTTGCGTTCATAAATAGTGTTACTCGCGGCGCACTTCCAAGTGCTTTGCCTTGATGAGGATTTTTTTATCGGTATCGCATCTGCACATCTTTATAACCAATAGCCGTTAACTCGTCGAAGGTCCAAGACGTAAATGTATGGCGCCGGGAACATGCCCCAGGTGGCCTAATTCAATTTACATTTAACATGCCGTGTGTATGTTTGAAATACGCACTTTTTTTTTTTTTTTGGGGGGGGGGGGGGGCTTCGATGCTTGGTATATAAGGTTTGCGACCCCCTGTGTGTGGAAGTTTTTCTTTTTTGCTGTTGTATTTTGGTTTACACGTCACGCCTCCTTTACCGTAGCCAGCCACTCGCGCACGGTGGTTAGTTTCCCTTGCGTTGCGCGTGCTCTTCGCGTTCGTTGCAATTATTTGACGATATCTACGCGCAATTTTGCTTTTTTTTTTGCCCACAAAACTGTGTGCTGACAGGATTAAGCTGGTGTAAAAATAACTGCGATGTGAAAATAAGGTTTAGTTAGTGCTGTAGAGAAACATGTAACGTAACTTGTCTGTGTCAATCTTGCGTAGTACACATAAGAAACCAAACGATGCACAAAATACATTTACTTATAATGTCTAGTACAATCAATCATGAAAGAGATGTGTACATGAAAAATTATATGTACTGTGTGGCGCCTGAAGGTTGTGTTGAAAGACGAGATAAAAAAAATTCGCAAGGTAGGCTCGACACACAATTCGGGATAGTGAGAGTTTTTTTTTTATTTATTCATTACATGGGGGGGGGGGGGGTTCAAGTGAGTACATCAACCTTATTACACACAATATAAATCGAAAACAAGAATGCAAACAAGAAAACGCAACCGCGGGTAATATTAATCAAGATATCCCGCCAGAATACATCAGCCAAACACATCGATGGCGAGTACAGAACATTTTATAAATATCCATTAGAACACTGATAACTACATTGAAAAAATAAACAACACTGCATACATATCGCGTACAAAAACCGTAAATGAAACTAAGACAGTCAAATACAGATTAGCAATGTTTTTCACTTCGAAAATATAGTCCATGATGATGTAGGGCTGTTGACTTTAACAGACGGCGCCCATGCTGTCGATTTCCTTCGTACTGGTCCTCTTCAAAGTGTTTCTAAGTACAAGTAAAACAACAAAAGTGAATATTTCTGCTGTAAATACGTATTTGCGTCTGCGTTTGACTATTCGATACTTGAACTGATATACGATACTTAATGTTCGTATTCTAAAAGTTGATATTTGCCCACCTCTAGTCGTTCGACTTGGCTATGGCACACACTATTTGTTCCAATTCGTAACTAAACTGCGCAGATATATTCTAATGTTTTCTTAGATCATCAATGACTGCTTCGAATACATACCATACGTATGTAAATGATAATTTGTCTCATTTAGGTCGACAATAAGGTCCCTCCCGAAATTGGCTGATTATTGATTTAATTTTCGATCCGGGTTAAATAATTTGCAAAAGGCTATGAAAGTCATCACGACGCATCAAATTGATAAATCGCATCGCAAGAATTACCTAGAGGTGAGGAAAAGTGACAGGACTCGTTCAGCGCCACTTCCTTTACGTATTCCAAGTATTTTCACGTATGTTCCTCGTCGTGGCTTCCAGTGGGTAACCTTGCTTCCGAACTCCAGGTAGTGCGATCTGATCAGGAAGGCAAAGCTCGAAAATATCCTAAGCACCGCGGTGCATTAACCTACGACGAGGCTTCCGCACACACGAACGCAACTTGAACAAAGGATGTTGAGCCCGCGGACGCCGGCGCACAAACGGCAACCGCGTGACCACCACAAGGCTGGAAAAGTTTCACTTGAACTGTCTTCGGATGGTAGCGCGTTTCTTCCTTTAGCGGTAACACTACACCAAGTAATGAAGACATTTTGTTCAAATTCTCACGAAGCCACCAGAATGCGCACTTCAGTGTACAACTACATCAGCAACAGCAGGTGCCTTATCGTCAGTCCCTGTGGAAGGGAAAACAGAATGCTCGAACGGGCGTCTATCACGACGAGACGGGCAGCCAACGCTAGTCAAAGTGGTTTGTGGAAAAACTGCTTCCGCGTTTGCATCCGACATTAGGACTTCGCGGAACTTTATAAGGGACCGGAAATGCCTTCCCTAAAAATAAAATTGGCTGTAGCTTAACTTAGTTATGCCTGGGTGTGCGTAGCGAGAGGTACGGTATATCTTATTGTTTAGCTTGGTTCTCTCTACGGTTACATCTTTATCATTTAGCTTCGTACGTCTGAGTGTTTAGGTTTGGCTGTTACCTCTCGTTAAGTTATGGTTGCATTAAATACTAGACATTTTTAAAGCGTAACGCATTTATTTTAAAAGTCTTCATCTTGTTGTTTCTCTATTGCCACAAAGATGGCCCGATGGTCGGTGAGGCGGGAGGATAAGGGGTTGTCGTCCAGTGACTTGAACACGTTTGTGGTGCTATATATCCTCATCTGAATCCACTCGCCTGGCCGCTTCGTGCTTACGACGCTTCTCGAGGCGTGCGACTCGTTCTTCCTCCGTCTCCTTGTCTCGCTGCCTCCTCTTGGTTTCATTCCGAAGACGAAGCCTGGCTTCTTTCAGTCTCTCCGACTCACTTTCCATATCTGCCGACGAATCCCACCGAGACCGTTTTTTTCATGGGCACCGCCATTGCGTGGGCAGTGGCGCCATCTATGGGCAGTTGGCATGCTGGCTTGGGCGAACGCCCGTGTTTTATGCGTTGGTATACGCTCGGCGGCAGTTTCTGGTGGTTTTTTTTCGCACTCGCATGGTCTATTTAGCATGACATGGCGTCTTCTACGTGGGGAACGGTCCTGTAAGGCGTAGTGAAGAGATTTAAGTCTGATTTAATTAAGCGGCTGGAGTTTCTGCTGGCGTTAGTGCGGACGGAGCACCCAGCGCGTATACAGTGTGCGCGTTTGTTTGAGCCTACAGTCAGCCCCGGAGATCAGTTAGGTATTTCTGAAAATTAGTTTCACGAATTTTACCTTACTACAGCATTCTCAGCACTGTAATTTTAAGCCCTGGTTTAGTAGCAATGAGTAGTTACGAAAGATATGACGATCCCAACAGCGTGGCTGCCGTCCTGCTGGAGCATAAGCTGTGCTGTTTACTTTGACAAGTGATCAAGTTGTTACCTGTAAATACATTGGGCGACGGGCTTGTTTGCTGAGCGAAGTTTCCGCCCACAAATAAAATAGTTTGGTTAATAATAACCGCATACCGCATAGTGTGATTCACAGTTTTAGAGTGGACGAACGACCAGCTGCAAACTGCGCAAGCGTCCGAGGCAGTACTAAATGCTGTGTTATAGATCTGTTTGTTCTCTATAGCACATGGTCAAAGTGATTCAAGCATGCGGCACGACCATGCGAAGTCTATTGCGGTGTTATCCCGTGTTCTGATTTATTTTTCCGCAAAATGAGGACATAAGAACTTTCTTTTTCTTTTTTTCTTTTTTTTCAGTCTCGTAAGTCGAGTCCTCTACGACGGACTCACCCATCTTACGGAAATTGTGTCGTTACGAATAGCTTTTGGATCCTTTTTATGCGACCCCCTTGGGTGCGACCCCCTTGTGTGTATCTATATTGGTTTACCAACCGCAGTGCTCGCTGTGTTGAGCAAAGCATTTGGCCTCATGCAGGAGTCTAATGTAGACAGTGATTTGAAGTCGACTATACTTAAAATGCGTAAGAACGATGCCGGCGACGGATGCAAATGTTTTATAACAATTGGCGCTTATATGTTTCGGGGCTGAGTTGGCCGTACACAAGCACACGCTTATGTGTTTGTTCTCACGTCAAGCGATCAGACAATTACAACATTTTCCAATTCACGCTGGCAATTCACAGAAGCCGGTTCTCTTCGTCGAGTGAAAACCGATACATCCAAAATTATTCACAACACACACACACACCACGGTTGATGATGCGCGTGGCATTTTTGCACAACCAAGCGAAATTTCCAGACACTGTCCAACAAGAGGCGTTCGCCGTCTCCATCGTCGCACTTCGAAGCCATTTGTAGCCGAACAGGTTGCAATCGCGCTGGCTGTGCTTGATGGTCGCAGAGAGGTAATATATAGCGATTCTAAGGCGGCCATTAAGGCCTACCAAACCGGGATGGTCTCCCCTCAGGCCCTTCGCATTCTCCAAAGCTTGAAAAGTATCTCTCCGCATTCTCTCATTTGGTTTCCCGCTCACTTGGGGTCGATTGAGGGCTCTCCCTCTAACCTTAACGAGAGCGCGCACGAGGCCGCGCGAGGACTCACTGACCGCGCCGCCTCCGCAGTCCCCCTACCCCGCGGGGAACCATTGATGACGTATAATGAGATCACTAAGCATTATTATCTGTCAAGACGGGTATTCCCCCTCCCGCACCCTGCCTTATGCAGGGCGCGGGCGGTGACCCTTCGACTTTTACAAGCTCGTGCGTATCCTAACCTTGCGGTTCTTCACGCTATATACCCTGAAAGGTATCCCAGTGCGGACTGGCCTGCCTGTGGACTAACGGCAACATTTAACCATGTGTTGTGGGAGTGTGAAGCCATCGGCTCCGCCTTCAGCGAGGATAGGTGGGCTGCGCTTTTGGGCAGCCCCGAACTCAACGACCAAACCCTGGCCGTCCAGAGTGCCCGCGATCGGGCCGTCAAGCTCGGCTTGCCGGTCCCTACGTGGGACTAGCCGGGTGGCGCGGGGTGTCCCCTGCGTCTTCTCTGGACCTCAATAAAGTTATTTCACTCACTCACTGTAGCAACTGCAGCACCTAAAGGCTACGCAGTGGTTGCTCGATGACCTCGTAAGAACTCGCATCCCGTAAATTGCACTCAGAATCAGCTAAAACTCATCCATATCATTCCGCAGCGCGCGACCGGCAACACATTCAAGCAGCGCCGCACCGGTTCGCACAAGCCAGAGAGGAGGAAAGGCTCGCCGCGCGCCCTTTGCTCCTCACCCGATGAAAAGGGTTGCAACGCCGGCACCTCCTCGGTTGCAACGCGGTTTCACCGGCTCCTCCTCTGACATCATGCCAGATGCAAACGGCGAACGCTTACAACACAACTGACGTGTCGCCGCGCCGTGGTAACTCGAGCAGACGACGCCAGTTGGCGCGGGGAGCGGCGCTGCCAGCTGTGGTGGTTGCTAGGCAACGGCTCAGCTCGCGGCGCGGCAACCGGCGACAGCGAAACTTTAGTGCCTAGAATATACTTCTAGGCACTATAGCGAAACAGCGAGAATGCGTTCAGTGTAGCTATTCACGACTCCAGCAATTCATGCGACACCTAGCGCCGAGCGCCGGAAACCTCCTACGGAGGTCAAGCGTCGGAGCAGACGCTCCGTCCGTAGCCTTCGCTACAGTGTACTAGAAGGTACACTGTACCTTCGCACTGCGATCGGGTGCGCGCCACCATCTACGAAACGCCACCACAGACTCCACACGGCCGTGGAATCCGTCTTTTTCACGGCGCTACGGCGCATGCGCCCTGCCCTGGTGGATTAGTCGCGAAACGTTTTGGAAGGGTCGCGCGCGCGGCCGTGCGGCCCCGTCTCGGGGAAACGTCCCCCGAAAAAAAAAATGCGCTCGCACGCGCGCTACTGCAAGTGCAAACTCGTGCTGTGTACCTCGTTGAAACTTCACTGGTAGCTCGACGTCGGTGCGGTACCGAAAACGTGCGTAGTAAGTACTGCAACTCCACTTGTAACAGAAAGCGGCGAGGGCTTCGTCATAGACTGCGCAGGGAACCACGCAGTTGCCGCCTTGCATTGGTGGCTGTATAATAGCAAAATTATCGATAAACCCCTGCGTTACACTTGCACGACACTTAAAAACACGTTGCTGACGAAGACTTCTTGCAGCGTTGGTCCTCGCTTGCTGGCAGTGGCAGCGTGTGCCCGACTTCACGTACTCGTTCAAGGCGCGGTTACACTGGGTCGATACGAGACCGACAAGACGCGCACGCCTACGATTGGCCGACCATTCAGCACTGTGTCGCTGAGACCATTTTATCATACCAGGCCTACAAGACGTAACCGACGAGCGTGAGTTGTCGTACTGCGACGGGCTTTCTTGTCGACGGCACCGATAAAATCAGCGTGCCGACCAACATCCGACCGAACCGCGCGCGCGATCGGCCGTCGAACCTATAACGCGATACCCGCAACGGCTTCGTTAGTATATATAAATAATCGCGCTCAAAGTGAGTCAAGACATGCCTACGAAGTTGAAATGCACAAGCTTCGACCCTCTCAATCCGTGCACGTAAGTTTGAGCCAATGTTGATCCTGTTCAGCGAAGGTTAATTAGGCCTGGCGCCGTCGAGTTCGCGCACCCGCTACCGGTGGACCGGTACTGAAAAGTAAGCAAGTTGTAATGAAAAAAAAAGTGCTTTTATAGTCCAATTCTAGCCTTAGCGATTTGAAATAAACTACCCTTCGCTTCGGTCGCCACGTACACAATAAGCTGCAAGCGGGGACACAGCGCTGCGCCCAACGCCTGTGCCAACAACTGTACGTCACCGTTCCCGTAGGCTGCCGGTCGTATTCGCAACGTAGATGGGTGGGTTTTTACGTGTTGGCATGCTGACACATTTCTTAATTCCTGAGATGTACTCTTTATCTCTGCGTCAAACACGAAACAAGAGACGGTGTTATGATCGGCTTGGAACTGCACCTGTCAAATGTGGGAAACAAGCCCGAGCGCCTTTCCCGTGACGAGATAATCCTCTTTCATCCTCGAGAAAGCGTCTCACCTCTACGGAGCAGACGAAAACGGCGAGCTACCAAGAAGGAGGACCCGAGGGAGAGGAGGTCGTCAACTTGACCGCCCGACAGAGGTCTGACACTTCCACAAGTTCCCCGAAGGAGTCATCGGCAGGTTATGATCTTCCTGGAATCTATATCTCTCCAATGTCGGAAGCAAGCCCCAGCGCTTTTCCCGTGACGAGATAATCCCCTTCATCCCCGAGAAAGCGTCTCACCTCTACGGAGCAGACGAAAACGGCGAGCTACCAAGAAGGAGGACCCGAGGGAGAGGAGGTCGTCAACTTGACCACCGGAGAGAGGACTTCCCCGAAGGAAACATCGGCCACCACGAGGGGATTTAAGGCCGTCCTGGCCCCCGTGTTAATCAGAACCGCTCGAGACTCGGATAGAGTGAAAACCATGTACCAATGAAGTGAATACAATCTTTTCTATTTTTCATCATCACGATGCCCGCCTTCATCGTCGTCTCCTGATTCCTGCGTTGACGACCCACCTCACCCGGTCGAGATTATATCAACGGTACATTCGGCACAGCAGCATAAACAGCCGCTTCGCTCAGTTATATACCAACGGTGTCAGCGATGGCATCCGCGTTTTTGCAGGAGAACAACACGGCCTTTAAATGAGCGCTTATGGGAGCACAGTTTGCTCTAATAATGCTTTATGACACGCGCAAACTAACTATCGCGAAGTTAAAGAAAAGCGAGAATCAGTAATAAATTAACAGCCCAATATTTGTAACTGGATCACAGCCGCCATTGTTTAAGTGGGCTCAGCCGCTCATACTGACTCGTCTCACTATGGAACAACGCGGCTCATATGAGCAGATATGTGTGTTCTATTCTACGTTTTGACATTCTTTCATATCAGCGCCTTTTCATATATGTACCTTTCCCCCATTTTTTTGACGCTAACAACGATCTGTGGCTGTAGATGCCGATGTAAACAAGTGCATCGCTTTGCTAAATCCGACGCGGAAGGCTGCGCACTCGAAAACATCTTACTTATGTGAAATTTCTAAAGAGTGTGTGAAAAGAATTTTAAAAAAAAGCGAGGTGCAAGTGCAGGAGTTAGCGCCAACAAACTCCAAAGCAGCCGCTACGGCAGAGGGAACGGCCGCACTGTAAACAAAACAGCACACTCAGGCCTGCTCACCATACATGTATATAGTTGGTGAGTGCTACATGGCTTCCAGGAACGACATGCTGCCCCCCCCCCCCCCCCCCGAATCCATAAATAATTATTCGCGTTCCACGAAACGGATTCGGGAGGAAGAAGACGACGCTCGAGCAGCTCTCCGAGCAGCTGGGCTCCGGCTTCACCAAGTCATTTCGCAACGATTTCTGGCGAGTATTGGCCTGAAGTTTACATCACTCGATCCGTGAAGTGACCAGGATTCCGTGGACACCTAATTTTCAGGTGGGACACTTCTTTTCCCGGTGTTACGAACGTTTTTGTGCCACGACTACGCCGTCGCCGCGCTAAGCCTAAGCGCGCGCCGGCTGCACGCCGAGAATGGAGGTTCAAGTAATCGGTGAAGACATCACCCCAGAAGAGATGACCGCCGAAATGGGCTGGCGCACCGCCCGTTCCCGCCGTCCCGACGAGAAGCGTGGCCAAAATTCATCTCGCGACGACCCACCTCAATCGCAAGACTCCCGCTCTCGCTCTAAAACCCGGAAGAACGTTAAATCTCAAGTCCTCAAGGCCGGACGTATGCCCCAATTACCCAAGAACGAAATTAAGATCATTGTCAGACCTAAAGGGGCACTAAATATCCCCAAAGTCGGCAGCCCAACAGTGACTGCAGCCATTTTCCAAGCAACACAACTTAGCCCGGAAGAAACCCAAGACGACACGATCTGCCCGAACGTTCAACAAAACATCGTCGTGATCAGCACGCCCCGACCGCTCAATGCTGACAGGTACGTGCGCATGAAATCTATCCATGTCAATGGTGTCACCCACGAAGTCAACGCATACGAGGCAGCCCCGGACAACACTACCAAAGGAGTTATCCGAGGTATTCCCCTCACCGACAACGCCCAGGAAATCGACGTAAACATCATAAATGCCCGCAATCCGCTAGCCCTGGCCGCCAAGCGCATCGGTTCCACCACAACCGTCGTCATCGCCTTCGACGGACCCAGTGTGCCGTACTTGGTCCGATACGGTGCAACACTGATCCCCTGCTCCCTGTACCGCAAGCAAATTGACATATGTTACCATTGTGGCCGTCTCGGGCACCGCATGGATGTTTGTCCATTCCCTAACAACAAGATCTGCAGAGGCTGCGGCGCCCGCAATCCCGACCAACACCATCAGTGCACCCCCAAGTGCACGCTGTGTGGTGGACCCCACCCCACGGCGGACAAAGTGTGCACAGCCAAATACAAAATGCCATACGTCATCCGGAAACGCCTCTGGGAACAACGTACGCCACAGCAATCAACACCTCAACCAAGTGATTTCCCGCCCATGGACACCAAACACCGCTCACGCTCGCGCTCCAGACCAGGAGCAGGCCGTTCCCGGTCAAGATCCACGTCGACCCCAAGAGGCCGACAGATTTCAGAAAAGGTGAGCTTCGCAGAGGCTGTGACACGCATCTCGCGAGAGGGTCCGGTCACGTCCCCCCCTACACCTAAACAAAACACAGACAATGCTGTCATTGATCAACTTAAGAGAGAAAATGCAGTTATGCGCGACTTAATTCAAAAACTCACACAGGAGGTTCAGAGCCTAAAGCAAGCCAAAACACAACCCACACCCAAAGCCCCAGAACCCCCTAGCGTCACACCTTCAGAGGAACCCCCGACGCCGGCACCAAAAAAGAGAGCCCTCCAAGGAGGAGCTACGGGGCAGGTGCGTTCCGAAGTCAAGGACATGCTCGTGTCACTACAGAGCACCGTCGAAAGTCTCCACAACGCTCTGCTCGCCGTAATGCAAAGAGTGACCGCCGTAGAAAACAACCTCCAGACCCTTTTCACCACATCCACCCCCGTCACCCCGGCTATAATCATGGACACGAGCGGAATCGCTCACGACAATCCCACCCCGCCACCGGCGGCCTCTTAAATCTTAAATCTTAAATCTTAAATCATCATCATGGCGCACAAAAACACCGACACAGTGATATGGCAGTGGAACTGTCGAGGCTACCGCCACAAACAGCCCGTTCTTCGTCAACACCTTCGCACATCTTCACGTGAACCGGATGTACTCATACTCCAGGAAACGCACGACACGCCGATCACCCTTCCCGGATATCGACCCTTCATCGCTGCCAACGCCCCCCACGGAGTGTCCACGCTCGTCCGACACAGAATCACCGCAATCGAACACGATCTCCACGACCGTCGCACCGAACACCTTTTCATTGAACTCATCCCACACAAAAAGCGGACGGACGGCATCTTCATCCTGAATATTTATAACGCCCCGTCCCTACGCCACAGTCGCTTTCTAACGCTCTTTAAAAAGGCCCTGAACGCCGCAGGCAGCAGCCCCCTCGTCATCGGCGGCGACTTCAACCTGCCGCACACAGGTTGGGGCTACAAACACTGCTCCGCTGCGGGCCGTAACCTTTGGCAAGACTCCCACGATCTCGGCTTCACTCTCATCACAGACCCGACGTTCCCCACACGCCTCGGCACCTCCACTGCGCGAGACACGACGCCCGACCTCACGTTCACCAAAAATGTAGTGAACGCTCAATGGCGCAATACTGAATATGACCTCGGCAGCGATCATTCGATCATTGAAATTACTCTCCCGCACCTCACAGCTGTATCTACGAGAACGAGGGAGTTCACGTGGGTGGACTGGGACGCCTTCCGCAAACATCGCACAGCAGAAACTACAGACACCCCGATCACCGATATAGAATCTTGGTCGCGCGACCTTTTATCAGATACCCAATTGGCTACTCGCACTATCAAAACCGATGCCCCGACTGAACGTATGGATAGTCGGCTTGCCCACCTCATTGAAGCCAAAACGTCCATCCTCTCTCGGTGGAAGGGTCAACGACTCAACAAACGACTCAGGAAAAAGGTTGCACTACTTAACGAGAATATAAAAGAACACTGCCGAGTCCTTAATCAACAACAATGGGCGGAACTTTGCAATTCTTTAGACGGGCAACTCCACCACTCCCGCTCGTGGAAAATCCTAAAACATCTTCTCGACAATACCAGCACCCGTTCACAACAGCAGGATCGTCTTACCAAACTCCTATTCACAGAAACCAAGACGCACGGCCAGGACCACGTCACAAATACCTTATGCCAAAAGTACATCCCCTCCGGGCCAGCAAAGCCTCACGGCCCGTACACGGGGTCCTCGAACTCAGCCCTCGATGAGGACTTCAGCGTGGCCGAGGTACACGCTGCTCTGCGCAAATTGAACAGCCGTTCAGCCCCAGGTCCGGACGGCGTCACCAACAAAGCTCTGAGAAACCTAGACGACCCCTCGGTGGAACAACTCACCGAGTACATAAACGACTGCTGGCGGCAAGGGTCCATTCCCTCATCATGGAAAACGGCCAAGGTAATTTTGATTCCAAAACCTGGCAAGCCATCTAGCCTTGCCAATCTCCGCCCCATCTCGTTAACCTCGTGCGTCGGCAAGGTTATGGAGCATGCACTCCTTACCCGCATAAACTCTCACCTCGAAGATACGTCCGCATACCCGTACTCAATCATCGGCTTTAGAGCTCATCTCTCAGCCCAGGACGCCATGCTCCAACTCAAGCATCAAATCCTCGACGACAAATCCCGACACACGAAGGCGATCTTGGGCCTCGATATCGAGCGCGCCTTCGATAGTGTCGCGCACTCTACTATCCTCGAACGCATCTCCCTACTAAACCTCGGCGAGCGCACCTACAACTACGTACGAGACTTTCTATCCAACCGAAGGGCGTTCCTCTCGGTTGGAGATATTCAATCGGAGAAATTCACTCTCGGATGCGCGGGAACCCCACAAGGCTCTGTCATTTCCCCAATGCTGTTCAATTTGGTCATGCTCGGATTAGCACAGGAACTACAGAAGCTCGACGGCATAGAACACACCATCTATGCCGACGACATTACCATCTGGACCACTACGGGCAGCGATGGACAAATTGAAACCGCTCTGCAAGACGCCATCGATGCCGTCGAAAATTATCTCGAAGGCACGGGACTCCGATGTTCCCCCGACAAGTCAGAGCTCCTCTTATACCGCCCCACGCTCCGTGGACGCCCACCACTACGATCTACGCATAAACGCCGCTACGAGGAAATCCAACTCCACATGAGGGATGGTGGAACCATACCCGTGGTCTCCACTATCCGGGTTCTCGGCATGACCATCGAAGCCAACGGCGCAAATTCAACGGCTATATCCAAGATCCTCCGACAGACGGCCAATACATCGCGGCTGCTGAAACGGGTGACCAACCGGCGACAGGGCATGAAGGAAGAAAGTGTCATTCGCCTTGTTCAGTCGTTCGTCATCTGTCACATCACATACGTCGCCGCCTTCCATAATTGGTACAAAGCTGAAAAGACTAAATTGGACATCATTATACGCGGCGCCTACAAGCTAGCCTTAGGACTGCCAAACAACACCAGCACTGAATTTTTACTCCAATTAGGACTCCATAACACCCTAGACGAATTAATCGAAGCACAGCGTCGGTCTCATCTGGAGCGTCTCACCCTCACAGAAACGGGCCGGCACATTCTAACTAAACTCGGCATCACCTACCACCGTCAACATGGAGAGAAATACCCAATTCCACGCGACGTACAGACTTGGCTACATGCCGACCCTATTCCCAAAAACATGCATCCGGACTACAATAAAGAACGTCGAAAGGCAAGGGCTGCCTCCCTCATTAAAGCCTATGGCGACACCACGGGCGTCACCTTCGTCGACGCAGCTGAATATCAAGACGGGCACCGCTTCGCCGCGGCTACCACAGTAAGCGGCTCGCTCAAACATGCCGCCAGCATCGTAACCCAAAACGCCGAGACGGCCGAGGAAGTGGCCATCGCCCTGGCCACCCTTGATCCGGACTGCCATACCATCGTGAGCGATTCCCGCACGGCAATCAGCAACTACATCAAAGGTCGTATTTCAAAACAAGCGCTACGCATCCTAAACCAAGCCCCTCACTCACTTGAGAAGCAAATCACTCTCGTCTGGTTCCCAGCGCACGCTGGCGACGTACATCCGCACCTCACCAACCTCAACGAGGTTGCTCACTCCGTAGCACGAGGCCTTGTCAACCGTGCCGGAGACAGCGCAGGTGCACCCGCGGAACGCGATCGCCTCACCAGCTACAACGACCTCACGAAATCATTCTATCTTAACAGAAGAACCTTCCCCATCCCTCATCACAAGCTAAACAGAGCACAGGCAACCACCCTTCGCCTGTTACAGACAAATACGTACCCCTCACTAACACGTTACCACAGGATCTACCCGGACACCTACCCTAGTAACATTTGCAAGATCTGTAAGACTGAGGCAGCATCGCTTCCCCACATGCTATGGGAATGTAAAAACCAATACCCGACAAATAATACCGTGACCCTCTCGTCGAGATGGCACGCCGCCCTGCGCAGCTCCCAACTCGACGACCAACTCTGGGCTACCCAGCAAGCCTGCGAGGCGGCGAAGAGGCAAGACCTCGATGTCCCCACGTGGGAGGCCTAGGCCCAGCCAGCTAAACTGCTGGTTTAAATAAAAGTTTGTTCCTCCTCCTCCTCCTCCTCCTCTATGTTGCCACTTACGAGGAAAAACGGAACAGTCCATTTAAAGATTCAGCATGGCTGACTATACCACCCAGACTGTCATGAGAGCAGAAAAAATTTGGACACAGAACATTACCTGTAACTGTAATCTGCGCATCATTGCGATCATCTAGCACTAAGGTCGTTGGAAGTTATTGGAAGCTTCGGTTCAGGTGACTTGGCTGAAACTTAACTGCCGTAGAATAGAATGTTGCGCTAGTTGACGCTGAGAGTGAGAGTGAGAGAGAGGGAGGTATTTATGAAATCCTGAAGTTTGCCCGGCGGCGTGCTTAGCATGCTACTCACGATGAATGTGATGAAAAATGAAATTATATATGAACAGTGCAGTTCATATGTGCACAACGTACACAAAGCACATCACAGCACTCAACAAACTAAATTAAGTATCTCGATGAGATCAGTATACATAAACACAAAAGTATAGCAGCCTTCACGATCATTTTCCCCTCAGAGCTAACTTCTTTTTGACATTGTTTGCTTGTTTCTTTGTAACTGCAGAAATATAGAAATGGAACCCGCAATACAACTGACTATCCGCAGACATTGTTAAGAAATTGAAACTACCCATTTACGCGTAAATGTGACACCATACTATGTCTACGAAAAAAAATCGTAAAGGTGAGCAAGGCAGGAAATAAACCGTGCCAGGAGAAGTGATCAATATACATCAGCGTTAATTAAAACTATTTCATGCCCAGTTGTGCAATATAAGCGCCACTGTACACTCAACACACGAATTTCATCATTCAAGCGGGCCTGACATCAACCACTCAATGTACTTTGATTACGTCTGCCGCACGTATGTCGCTGTAAAATTGGACCGCGCGCGCGACTCCTGAGTAAAGGAGTGCCTACGAAAATTTTAAACCGGGGCGTATTAAGACGAAGACAGAGGGGAAGTTTATTTTACAAACAGCTATTCTTGCGCGCCGTCTCATTGCTCATAGCTAAATGTAGTTATCCAGCTTTTGTGGGAACATAAAATTAAAGTTTACGTCATTTCCGACGTCACTTGCGGCTAACGTCGGCGCGTCCTCCGACGCCATCCGCAAAAGTCAATCTTTATTGCCGCCGCTTCGAGCTAGATTCCTGGCGCGACTCTTTCGGGGGACATGCAAGCAGCTATGCCAACTCCGAGATAGCGCTTGCATGTTGGCTCCGTACTCCGAGACGGAGTGAAGCGCACCGTGGTGGCGCGGAAGCCATATAGTGCCTCGGTGATTGCTGCTTTTGCGCTTCCTAATCTTGAAGGCCATATAACTCTATCTGTCGCGTCTTTTTCTAATAAACGCAGATGGCGCCACAAGACCGAGTGCGCCAGGGAGCCTTTTTGCATTCAAGCGCTCAGGTGCGTGTATGAAGACGAATATTTATTTGTTTCAATACGAATGAGACGTGGTTAGTTTACCAGCATTGTGGTACCACTAGTGCCCCTTAGAAAAAAAATTACCAGAGAAAAAAAGGGGAGAGAAGAACAACGAATCAAACACTGAACTTTGTATCTAGTTTACTATGTAGATAGTCTGGCTAAGTCACGTGATATAGTCTCCCTAAGAGTGCACATTCAACATTCCCATGAAGTGTGTGAGTTCAGAAATTATTTTACTTTTGAGGAAACCAAGTAGTGTTGAAAGATAGAAAAAGTAAAGAAAAAGGAACATTATAATTCGCCTCCAAAATTCATAGATCGCGAAAAATAAATTACTAGCGAAGTAAAATAAATCAGGATTATTTAGGTCGCCTGTGTTTGTCATTGTATAATTGTCTCAGGAATCTTAGTTTGGAATCAACTGACTCAACTCTCAAATATTATGAAAATCATGAATGGCCTCCATAGACCACCGGGAAGCTTGTGTGAAGGACTTTAGTTTTTTTCATTTAAAAGAAATGCTCAAGTTATCGTGACTTTTACAATGGTACTTTTATGTAGATGTGCGAGTTTTAATTTTTTTAAGGAAGACTTATCAAAGTTGTTCATCTAGTGATATACCCCCCCCCCCCTCATCGACTTTCCAACTGTATAATTCTGCAATAAAACAAGTAAGACCGACTACTCTACACTCTTATATTTCTGACGGCTTACAGTATATCATCGGTGTATTTTAGCCAAGATGCTCATGCCCTTACATTTAGGCGCACGTTAAAAAGCAATACTGGGACTTAGATCCCACAATTTATTTCTTAATAATCCAGTGTTTTGCCTGTTTGACACTCTGTAATATATATGAGCTCATTCTTTGCGTGATTTCTTAGCATCCGGCACTACTTGGGCCAGAAATGTCACTGAAAATAAATATGTAAGTAAATAAAAATAAGGCATGTTTTATTCGTTATTCTTGGCCGATCCACTGGTCTCCCTCAGGACCTCGGCCTTGGGTTTCAGCCACAGGGCTGCCTGCTTTGCCATGTGCGATTTCCTATGCAACAAAAGAAAGATTTTTTACGATAGTATCACAATAAAATTTTGTATGAGATTTTCATGCAAATTCTCAGTTTCTTTTCATTCTTTTTCAAGTCACCCTGCTTTGTTTCTATGCTTTTCCGCACTACCGCCTCTTTTTCTATATTTCAATTCTTTCAGATTTTACAGCGCACCTGTATATGCCTAGGCTGAAACGCGCGTGATCCGACCAAAGAAACCCTCCGGTAGAAATAAGCCTATCGAAAACTCGCTTCTTGTTCACTTGGCATATACCAAAATTGGCATGGAAGGGGACGAATGTATGACTAACATGACTGACAGGTGATGACACACCCGCATTGGATTTGCGGGTATGACCCAGGGACAAGAAAGAAATAAAGAAAGAAATCACATGTGGCTCTTACCGGGGCCGCACATTTCAGCTTCGCTGGTTTACCATATGTACCGGGTGCATGGGCGGTGCAATTTTGTTCTGAGTGGACTGGCTGCTAAACAATACGAGCTTCTTATTCCCCTATTCTTAAGTGTATATTGAAGTATCAATAAAATGTCACAGTTTCGCCCTAAGGGCGAAGCAATGAATGCGATAGCAACACAGCAATGTCATACGAAGTAAGGTGAGCGGCTTTGGTAGCCATATGAATTGTAGTAAGCATGAGCTGATTAAGTAAGCAGGTGTGCGGCGGCGTAAGTAGACCGACATGAAGAGAGACTCGATGACCACGAGAAGGCGCGTGTGAAACGGTGGTGTTGATGAGAAGCGCTTCCCATGGGCAGCGCGTGCAAAGGGACACACCTGTAGCGCTGCACTGCCGATCCGGGCAGCATTGCATGTGTAGCGTGCGTTGGAAAATGTGGCCCGACTATTACTAACTGAATGAACAAGCGTGGTGTGAGCGCGCACAAACAAACATGAATAGAACTCACTGAATGACTGCAGACAACGACTGTCAAAACTCTGGCAGCAAGCGCATATGCCGCAGAGGGCGAAGGTACGTGCGGTCTATCGCTTCAACGGAAACTGAGCGGCGAATGCACGGCGCATAAAGGTCAGAGCCGTGTGGAGATAAGAGACGGTGCGGGCGAGCGACGAGCGCGTTTGTTGGCAGAGTAGAAGTGCCCCCCCCCCCCCCCCCCCCGCTCCCTCCGGCGCTGGCTTCCCGCTTCCTTGCTTGCGCGTGGGAGATTGAGTGCGTTCGCTCTCCGTGATAGCGCGCGTCCCCGCACGCTTCCGCTCGGGCATACGGCGCGCGGCGAAGATTTTATCTATAGGGAACCTCACGGTGACGGCGACGGCAGAAATCCGGTTGAAGTGTCCATATAATTGCTATCGCAATAATAATAATAGTGATAAGTAAACATTACCGTTTGTCACTCACAACATGCTTTCTTGTTCAACGATATATATAAACACCGTGCCTCGCACACTTCACCGATGAGCCTGAGGAAAAGCACCTACACGCTGGTAGACCTTGCATAAACTTCTCTATTAGTATAGTCTTAGCATTTTACTAATGCATGTGTATGTCCCAACTGCATGGTAAGTTCGAGGTTTTTGTTAGGTACTGCACAAACCGAATCCGCGATAAGGGCATGCCGTTCAGTTTATTCGCCGGAATGGCGCTACGAACATAATATGCACTCCGCAGGAAGAGTCGTTAAAAATGCTGTTAAAAAACAAAGAGAATTATCTGCGATAACCTGCAGTATTCCTCCATTTTGCTGTATATAGGCACGCAGTTCCAGAAGGTTCCTTTGATGTTGCCGAGTTCGATCATTTTGCTGGCAAGGTTTAACAGAAAAAAAACAGAAAGAAAAAAAAACGGGACGCGACCATCCTATGGTTTGTTCTTTTTCGACTTTTTCGCTACCAGCTCCAGACCACCACGTACTATCGGCATCAGTATGAAAGGCGAGCCGCGTTCGCTGGTGAAGCCGGCAGCAGGTGAGACTACGGGGCTCTTGAAAAAATATTGAACGTTGCTTAACAAGAACCTGGCAAATACAAATTGGCAAATTGTTCTCGACAATTTCCCTTTTGGAGATATACTTCCCTCCTTAACGACGACATTGGTTCATGATATGGAGTAAAATTAAAAAAAAAAAAACGCAGGAAGAGACAGACAAGCCTGAGCAGCACAAGAGTTCCTTCATACAAGGTTCAGCATGAGCGGTCACTTGTTAAAACCGCATATAACGTTACATGTATGTAACGAAATGTAACGACATGTAATACTAATATTGCTTATATCCTTGCAACCGTACTACTTACGCACGTTACTTTGGTATCGTTATGTAGAGAAAAGAAGCTATTTCTGGATCATACAAGTGTCGCGTACACATATAGTGCCCTTGTCGCACCACGCATAAAGCAAGCAATCGTCGCTCGGCAGTACTTTTTTCGATTCGAATGGGAGTGGTCGCGTCTGAGAGAGCCCACTCTGTCATAGTACGAGAGGCATGATACATCGAATTCATATCTGCGCTTATTAGGAGTTACGAGGTTTAAAAGTGTGCAATCTGTTGCAGAAATTTGACGGTTGTTCGGCTATGGCGCCTCCATGTTCGGCACGTAGGCTCCAGAAATGGCGTGAAGAGACTCGGCCAACAAGACAGGGGGATGCCAATCCGAGCCCGCCATCTTTGACCACAGCGAGCCCACTACGAATAGGGAGTGAGCACGATTGCAATATTAGACCATAGGAACCTATACTAGCCGCATCAGAAGTCAAGCATGTAAGCTTCGTAATGAATCAATAAATGTCACTTGTGTATTTTAGCGCCTTTTCTGTAACTCAGTACTTTATACACCTTTAGCAGCGCGCAAGAGACGTTTCACCTTCCCCACTGCGGCTGCGTGCCCAGTACAAAGCAGTCGACTGCTTTTTTTGTTCTTTTTTTTTTTTTGCAGAAAGGGTCGTGCGACACATTAACAGTGGTAAAGACGGAACGCGGTATGAAATAAACAAGGCATGTATTCCATTTTCAGCGACCTAGAAAAATCAACCAAGTTTTAGGTCATAACTGCATTTTTAAAGGCACAAAGTTCGCGGGAAGACCAACTTTAGGGCGTAGGATATCGGCGGCCTGCGAGTAGACGACGTGCATGTTCAAATCTAGCTTGCAGCCGGGGAAACTCGGGAGACGGAAATAATGCGTACTAGTTGAAGCGTAATTCTGAGCACTGTGACAGTGCGGTAAGTGCGCTTTCGGGCGAAAATGCGGGTTGGTTCAGGAAGAGGCGTCTATTTTCTGAAAACTAGTTTCATGTTTAAATTTTCATTTACCTAACGGTTATCAGTGTCAGCCATTTTTATTTTGCAAAGACAAGTTTCATTTACTATCTCAACGTTAAGCAATTTGCACTCTTATCACCATCGCAACATCACCGCTAGTTTCCTCGTAGTCGTGACAGATGGCGCCATCGTCTAGTTGCAGCAAATTTTACTTTTGTTGAGGTGACGTGGATGCCGGCGATGTCCACTCTGGTTTCGTTAGGAAATAAACCGATAAATAATGTTCGGGAACTTGGTAAACTTAACCCACCTTCAAAAATCACTACTTTCGTTGCTCCATGCTTGTTCTTGTCTTTGTTTTATTTAATCAGTCTATAACGTGAAATTCCAGGATCAGCATGTCATCAACAACGTATCCAACACGCTGGTCTTCGAGCTCTTCGAAGAGAATGAACTTTTCGCGGCCGAAAAGCGTGTTCCACATGTGCAGCGGACGGCTCGTGGAGCGTCGACGGTCCTGACCCGAGACACAGAAGTCGAACGTATGGTCGACGTGATCCACGCCCTCCCGCTGGGACGCCACCCGGATCAAGCACTGCGCGATCGTAACAGTTACGCTTATGGGCTAGTTTACGCGTTACACAGAAAAATACATGCATACAAATGCACACAAATATAATGTAAACACTATACGAGTATCAAAAGGCTGAAAGGGTAATAATGATGATAGCCAGAGTTGTTTTCTGGCAGCTTTACCTTGCGCAGTCCTAAGATAACGATTTGTCTCGATGTAAAGGACATTCAGAGCATAAATCCTGGCTACTAGACAGTGGCGGATCCACCATTTCCCCTCCCCAAGGCATGCTGGCACTTCAGTGCTGACGAAACTGAGCGTGCACATGTAGTAAGCCTCGTTCCCCACCTCCGCTCGAGGCTGTCCTGTATCCACCCCTGCTACCTAGAGCAACTCCGTGAGGCGTCCCCCTGAAACAATGTGGTTAGTCGGGGCAGGAGTTAGTGCTATGAAACAGAGCTTAATCACTTGCCTCAGCACACAGCAACTTCGACAATGTAAACCGGATCGCTGTCATATTGAGAGCCCCCAGTTTTGATCACCTGCGTACTGGCATTATTTACCCTTGATTGTTACATTGTCGTGTCGTTCATAAGCTCATTCTGTCAATTCATAGACTGGTTTGTTCACTTACTCGAATGAAGATTTGCAATGAGCAGTGCCAAGCCATTTTGTTGCTCATCTAAAGCCACAAGTATCAACGAATATTCAATCGATTGGTTGACTAATTGATTGATATTTTGAAATGTTTACAACAAACATGTCGACAACTTGCACGTGCGCAAATCTTTGTATATTTCCTATATTTGCCGATGACACATTCGTCATTTCCATATTTCCATGTTGAAAATTTTCTGTTTCCCTTAGGCCTCCCTTGCGCCAGACGTGAAAATAATTGTCTGTTATTTATTGTCTTTCATGTCGTTTTTCTTTCCCTTCATAGTCGCCCCGCAATAGAGAGGGTGGCTCACCCTAGTTTTCTTGACACAGCAGCTGTCCATTCTGGCCACGTCGACGACCTTGAACTGGACGAAAAAAGCCAAGTGCGTGCCGGCACCACTCCCGATGCCGTACAGGTTAGCCTGCAGCCGGAATTTGCAACCAGCCATGCCGAAGAAGATTGGCTCACTGAGACAGTCGTCACGTCGCGAGATCGCATGCCGGCGAAGTCTGCGGTACGACTCCAGGCACCAGACGAACGACGCCCCCGTTCGACGCAGTAGGGCGGCCGTCTTTCTCTCCTGAACGCTCTAAAGGAGAGTACCGAGGATGCACCGTCAAGATATCGAAAGATATAGCAGGAGTTTCCTTCTTCTTTAGACTATACAGAGCGTTTAAGAAATTGCCTGTTGCACATAACAAAATGATAAACCTTGGAAACGCACGAACATGGTTTGCACAATAAAATAAAATGAGTAATTGACCACTTATGAAAATCTCACTATTTAGGTTTTCAGCCAATTATTTTACGGCACATATTGCAATTTACGAATTGTTGCGGTGAGTGTACGCGGTATATGAACTTTGAAGAAATTCTCAATATTTCATCAGTTTCGCGATATGCGCCTTCAAACCTGCGGTAAAAATTCAGTATTGTATCACATACGCTTTTGCCAAGCTGTTGTGTGTGCATAAGCGCCAAAAATGAACTGGAATGCCACTGTATTACGCCGGAAAGCTTTTGGAATGAATATCTCGAAACTGGTGTCATTCAGAGAATTCATTCCGTGTGTTTACGCATTGCGAACGCATCGACTAAAATTCATAAATTGAAATATGCACCGTAAGCTGGTCAGAAACATAAGCAAAACCTTGTTAATTAGTGATTATGCATTTTCATTTCTCGTTCGACAAATGTCCGCCTCTTCGAGAAATCTAGCAATAGACGATTTTTAAAACTTCGCATAGTCTTTTAAAAAACATTCGACAGATTACAATAACACCCCTGTTCCAGTCACCTGTATTTTACGAGGTTCTTCTACTGCAGTGCACAAGAAAGAATGATAATACAACATCGTACCTTTCCCGGCATTTTGTTTTCTGAGATGTGCTGGTACTCCTCATTACCCTGTGCGTTGGCATGTTTGCGTTTTATTTTGTCCTGCAATCACAGACGCTACGAATGGGTTTGGAAGGAGGCGACATGAATTTTCACGCAAAGGACAGGTTGTGTTGCTGCACCCATTAAAGACGTTTTTCTTTCTGTCCCGTCACCACAGACATGAGCATGAGGCCTAGAGAACAGTGCACGTATTCGGCAAGAAATCATGATTGACGCCCAATTGTAGTAGCTGAATACATCAAAATACATTCTCCGGTCGCCTTATAACATTATGAGATTCTTAGCATAAGCTACAGCGGCGCGTCATGGCTTGCGAAGCATATCTAAGATATTAACGTAAACAAAACAAACAGAGCCCGCCTTCACAAGAACAGTTCTTACGCTATAACTGTTGGTAAGAATAAATGCCGGTCAATATTTTTGTCGGGCTTGCGGTGGCTAGCCAATGGCAGATGGCACTTAGGAAGAAAAAAAGCCCGAAGGATCGGATTTTTTGTCGACCCGAGATATCTTGTAGCAGGATGTTTCTTATCTTTGCACTACACCATCAGCCTATTTTAATCTATTAACTAGTTCAAGAGTTTCTTCGTTTCGGAACACGAGGGCGAAAAGAACGCCAATTTTGAGCAACTTTCGAGCACGGAGCTCGAATGTCCTAGCAATGCGGACTATCAGGACTGCCATCTTATTTTTCTTCACATGCACAGCGTGTACTTGAAGAATGATCGCTGCATGCATATCGCTGTGACTTCATCGACATCACAACGTGACTTGAATCACACGCGAGAATGGCACACCGGGAACATTAACACTTGTAATTAAGGACACTTCATCAGACATTGACGCTATTGTTTCTTGTGGACCAAAATGCTCAATGTGTCGCAACCGCTGGCAGCCTTGTAATTGTCTTATGAAGTGCATGATACATTTGTACATTAGTTACCGAAAAATGCATAAAATGGTTTAAATCAATTATGCCTTCTAAAGCATTGAAATTTCCGTGCACCTGAAAAAGCTTCAGGTCGGCTATTTCCTTCATCGCAGCGTTCAGTAGTTTCCGCAGTTCTTTGATTTCGGCGTCCGTGTTGCCACCCTTTGTCTTTTTCTTGGAGGCACCTTTACCATTTGGCAGGACAGATTTCTGCAACAATGAAAGCGCCTTAAGCGACAGACACAAGCTGATTTCAAGTCTGCCTTTTCGTATGTGCGAAAGACTGCAGAATTGTTTTCTCTCTCTCTCTCTCTCTCTCTTTTTTCGATGCATTATATTCTGACACCATGTAATTATTCTGCGGATAAGGTAATTCTAGCCTTGTTCAGTGATGACGTGTTACAAGTAATTACCGACACAAATAAGTGCTTGCAAATACGCTACGCGTACTCTTAATTGACGTACTCTTAATTCTTAATTCGCTTAGCGAATGCTCCCTGCTATACAAGATTGAAAGGCTATGTAAGATGGGAGCGATGTTAACTGGTGTGGACCGGAATTTTCTTGGCAGAATGTTGCGCAGAAGTTTATCCTCTGTATAGGTTAGATTCTATTAATTTCCAGAACTACAATTTTCAGACGTTTTCTGATATCCACCCTTTCTTTACATTCCCTGAAACATGGTTCAAAGTAGCAATAGGTAAAGTTTGGAGGTCCCGGCATACTGGCCTTTCATGATCAGAAATAGAAGAGCCACTGGCAGGACAAAAATGCACATAGTATAACTGACCGTCCTCACGTTTAATCACAATTTAAACGCTCATAATCAGCTACTACTGTCGCATCTCTCTGTGTCTGGTGTTTGCTGCCTGTAACAAATGGTACTTGTGGCAGCCATTCATATTTATTTGGCTATGTAAACTAAGAAAAAAAAAGAATGACTCACTTCTTTATCGCCCATATCGCGGCAAGTCTTGGAATGTTCCTGAAGAGAAGTTGCAGCAAATGTTCAGCTTTTGCAAGGACTAGAGAGAAGCACTGGTTATGCAGCATACATCGGATCAAAGTGTCCAAAACATTCGGCCGTTAGAGGCACGAAGCAGTAAGTGTAGTTTGTGAGATCTCATGAGTACGTTGCTCTCCAATTCAATTATGGCAATAAGAAGACAAACAGCAAGAAAACCATAATGTGTAATAATGTGAAAAGTGTTCCCTTCCCTTGTTTTTTTTTTTTAATTTCGAATGCTTTCAATAAGAACTTTGGGCCCCTCGAATAGACATTTAAACATACCACCCAGTTTTTTTGTCCACCATTCGCAGTGACTAAGTGCTATTGTTCCTCAGGACAACAGCTGCTATATATTATGTTTTATTTATGAATCGCCTAGTGGAGGAAACTTTTTTTCAGTCCTATAATATAAGCTAAGTGAATGTGGCTAGCAGTGGCCAGCAAACGGCAACTGCTCTGTTTATTTTTATAGCAATAAAAAAATCGTAATTTTAACTCCTGCTGAAGTGGCTTTCTTTAACACGAGAGCTTCCCTTTTTTGACGATGAATAAGAAAGAGGGCGCCGCACGATAGGCAGCCAGCGTTTTCCTGCGGAAGCCTGGCCCCCTTCCTCCTCACTGATCGCACAATGACAGTTGGGGAAAGGTAATATGAAAGAAGTGTTTCTGTGTTTCTATAGCTGTTGTTGTGTGTTCCCCAGTGTTGTTATTATTACGGCAGTCATGAGAGACCTCGTTTACACCTATCCAGAGACGCTGGTTGCCTTTGAGTTTTGGAATTTATCTCACTGTATATTCCTTTCTCTTTTAGCTTGCAGCATTTGCAGCGCATTGTTGAACAACTGTCGTGTCAACGAAGAAGGGTAACCTACACTGCCTACCGGCACGAACTTCTCTTAAACGCGGCTAATATGTTTTCTTAAATATCAGGTCATCTTAAGTGGGCTCGCCCTCACGTACAATGGCTTAACAGAGAAGGGCGGGCGCCCAGATGCTGTGGCGATGAACAAGAGGAAACAAGGAAAAACGGTCTTGAGTACCCGTTTATACAAACGATCAAAATCTGCTTCTGTGCAAAACTTGCAAAAAAAGGAAGCCATTGCTATCGCTTCCATACCTGCATTTCCCCTGCGAAGATCACCGCTGTGCAGACCTTGCATACGACGCTTCTTTTGGGACAAGCGGTGGTACAGTGCTCGACGAAACTGCTCAAAACGACATCTGCGTCGCACAGATTGCAGCGAGTTTTTCGATAGGCGCATCTTTCCAGGTGCGGCTGAGAGAGATCGAGAGAGAAATATAAAATGAAACAATGATTGGCGACTCAGTCTCATTGGCGCACCAGAGCCAGCTGTCACGAATAAGCTAACGTAAATAAAGAAATTGCGACGCATTCAACGCGCTCGTTAGAATCAACGTTAAGCGAACCTTTCTTGAAACGTTTCAGTTAAACGCTATGCGAAGAAAACACGTGACGCGCTCACATTTATTTTATCTCTAAACATACAGGCGAACAACTCTTCACGTTATTTTGCCGTCGCAGAAGTTCTGTGTCACTTGGCTTCGCGGTAACGCGCATGTAAGCGTTCACCTTCTGCACAGCATTTCGTAGCATAGCGATCATGTGCCTACCCGGGAAGACTGCAGTGCGCAGATACCTCCACCACGTGAGCCTCACGGCCGCGGACTATACACTGCCTCTGAGATGGGCTCAGTTTTGCTTACATCATTTATTTTACTATTAAACTGCATCCAAGATCGACCTATTTTACTCTGCAAGAAATTGATCAAGCAGGCGCGCCGTCTATGGGAGGAAGACTAAGAAAACTTCGCTTTATTACAGCAATTATGCGCTTGAAGGTGTACTTTCGTTGTAGTGAGGATAGTTGAGTATCTTTCGTTGCAATATATATATATATATATATATATATATATATATAAGGAGATTCGTTATATGGATAATGTGTTGTGTGCGAACTAGTAATAATGATAGTAATAAAAAGAAGAAGTAGACTATATTTAATGTTTGCAGCGGTTTGCTCTTTACAGCATATATGTTATGAACGACTACCCTTCACTTAAGAGAGAAAAAAAAAGACGACATGCGGTGTGGCACCAATAAAAAAAAAACTTGTCTGCAATGTCTTGGCAATTCCACTCCTTCTCGCTTTCCATTTAGTAAAAGGTTAACGAAGGAGAATTATCTCGTGGGAGAAGGGCAAATATTTCAGCAAGTTAGAACAGATAAACAAACAGTTGGACGACAACGCGGCGTCAGACTCGTGGAATGTCGACATTGCGTAACGTTGCTTATACGGAATAAACCTCTAACATATCGGGCTTCATAGTGGTCAATGATATCTCGTTGCAAGATCGCGCGGTAAAAAAAAATGAAACAGCAAAAAAACAACGCTCTCTGGCATATGTGAGGCATACCTTGACTTCTGTTTCCGACAGTTCCTTCCGGCACCCTTCTTTCGGACAGCGGTCCATGCTCACTCGTGTCGAACAGCTGGCCGAGCTTCAAAGTTCAACAACGCTGCGAGCTCAGGTGTGGCAACCTCCCGCTTGGCAACTTCCTATACACGTCACATACGTCGGCTTTTATTGTCGATTTCAAGTACAAATATCCATGCTTAACGCCTTAAGTCGTTTAGTGCCGTTGCAGAGTCCTCCAAAGCATTGAAGCTAAAGGAGTTCTGACGTGATATTTTTCACTATTAATTTCGTGCATTGTTGTAGTCGAGCTGAAACCTGGCTGAAATGAGCGATTCGTTCTAAGAGCTAATTTGAGGCCCCCACCGTTCTTTCGTCCCGGTTATTGCCATTTTCATGCATCCGGCATTCTTATCTCGCAACGATTGTCGTGATATACTTGAAGTGTTCAATGTGTGGTGGTTATACAGCATAGTTTCGCATTGCTGATGACGCCACCACCCCCACCACCTTTTTTGTGCGTTACTTATGTGTACTCAGAACGCGAGAGAGAACTAAAACGGGAGAAAATGGAGAGATGTTGACAGAATGAGTTTCTGTTATGATACGCTGCACTGAGGGGTGGGTGGTGGATGGGGGTCGGAAAAACTTGGTGTAACTTGCGTACATTGCTCTGCTACCAATTATAACTGTTATCTATGTCCTTTCTTCTCGCATTGTGTTTTCAATAATCTGTCACACTCAGCATTGTTTTCTATATGATTTTGTTTACATTATATTTATCTTTATGACTCCCTCCATTTATTATCTGATCCATCAGTGTACCTTGTGCTCATTACTCTAGCACTGCTTACTATCCATTCTTTTGTTCTACCGCGTGTCCCAGGTAACGCTAGCCAAGCTGTTCAACGAAAAAAACAAATCAAATATATAACAAATATTTGCCTAGCTTGCACTGGAGGCGCAATGCTAAAGAGACAGCGGAGCTGATGGGCACCTAGCTAGTCCTGGCTTATGGGCTAGGCTAAGCGCTACCAAGTCATCCCCAGCATTTTCCCAAATTTATTGATTATTGATCGATTATCGATTAGCTATTGATTGGCTATCGCAAGGTATTGGCCACGTATTTGGACTAGACTAAGCACTACCAAGTCGTCCCCATCATTTTGCGCAATTTAGTGATTTTTGATTGATTATCGATTAGCTATTCATTGGCTATTGTTTGGCTATCGCTAGGTATTGGCCACGTATTTGGGCTAGGCTAAGCACTACCAAGTCATCCCCAGCATCTTCCGGAATTTTCCGGATTAGCTATTGATTGGCTATCGATTGGGTATCGATGAATGACAAGCTTAAGTAGTCCCAACCATACTTAGCTATACTTGACCAGGCTAAGCTTCGCTAGTTCACAGAGTTATGTGCCATTGCTCTTGGACCTATTCTGCACTACCGCCAGGATAGCCCACATTTTTGGATTCAGCAGACACATTACGCCCGGCTTAAACAGTTCCGCTGTTAAAACACGTTGCAAGATGCAATTGAAGGACTTTGGAGTGCGGTCATCAGCCTTTTGATAACCGAACACCGTAAGCCTTACATCTTAACACCTTACCTTACACAATGTTTCTCTAACCTTCTTCTTCTTTCTTTTCTTTTCTTTTTTTTTTTCGTTGTACAGCTCATCTCACGTTATCTGGGGCACCCTATATAAATACCAGTCACATAACGCATCACTTGTCACACGTCCCACTCTAATGGAGTGATGTAGTTCTGTTTTATAAAACTTCGACTGCGAAACCATGATGAATATTAAGCCTGTGATTTATTTATTATTTATTATTTATTTATTATTTATTATTTATTATTATTTATTATTTTGTTTGTTATTTGTTTATTTATTTATTTATTTATCAGTCGATTGCGGCTATGGTTATTCACTATCAGGACAAAAGGCGAACCGCTATGTAAACAGTTGGTGTGAAACACCCGTAACCCATCGAACATACGCAGTACTATTTGTATTCTTGCTAATAAAATAGCAACGAAACACATGTGTGCCTCTCGCGCTCTAAGATAAGCATGCAATTTTGAGCCAACAGAACCGGCCACACTGGCTTAGAGGCCATAGCATCCTGTTGATAAGCACGAGACCAAGAATTCGGTTCTCGACCACGGCGATCGTATTGTGGTGGGGAAAAAGGGCAGTACCGTGCATGTAAAGAATCCCAGGTAGTGATGAAAAAAAGAGAAAATACTGCACATATGTATACCAGCACGACGGTATCGACTTCACCTTACACCGCTGCAGCCGCAGAAGCACCTGTCGCTGCCTTCCAAAGTGGTACCGGTTAACTCGACACGAGAAACAAAAGTTACGGAGTATTGGTAAATAAAAAGAAAAAAAAAGAAAAATGCTCATATCAGCTGATTTTATTCCAATGAGATACACGCAAGATAACATTTATTTTATAATCGTATATTATTACGTTTCAAAGCGAATTCGGGGTTCTGACACACTTTGCGTTGCATTTACGTCGAGGTGAACGCCCCCTAAGTAAAACCGTAGGGGGACTCACCTTTACAGATTCGGTGTAAAATTAATGTAGTGCCCTTGACTGCGGCGCCTGTCTAGCCGAGACAGCCTTTGGCTAGACAACCAGTCCTAAAGCACACACACACACACACAAAAAAAAAAATACATCATCATCATCACAAGCCTGTAATTATGTCCAATGCAGGACGAAGGCCACTCCCTGCGACCTCCAATTACCCCTGTCTTGCGCTAGCTGATTCCAACTTGCGCCAGCAAATTTCCTAATTTCATCACCCCACCTAGTTTTTTTGCCGTCCTCGACTGCTCTGTCCTTCTCTTGGTATCCATTCTGTAACTCTAATGGCCCACCGGTTATCCATCTTACGCATTACATGGCCTGCCCAGCTCCATTTTTTCCTCTTAATGTCAACTATAATATCGGCTGACCCCGTTTGCTCTCTGATCCACACCGCTCTCCTCCTGTCTCTTAACGTTAGGCCTAACAGTTTTCGTTCCATCGCTCTTTGTGCGGTCCTTAACTTGTTCTCGAGCTTCTTTGTTAACTTCGAAGTTCCTGCCCCCTATGTTAGCACCGGTACAATGCAATGATTGTACACTTTTTTTCAACGACAGTGGTAAGCTCCCAGTCAGGACATGGGCAATGCCTGTCGTATGTACTCC